>NW_010115837.1:0-14354 GCF_000699245.1 Pterocles gutturalis | reverse complement strand
AAATGCATAGCCAGAAGGACTAAGGAAAATCAGGTGGCCTGGAAAAAAAATAGGAGCTAAACAGCCAAAACCCAAAAAGAAATAAAGCAAAGCAAATGCGCACACACAAACACACAGAAGTGTGTGCACTCACACCACACACATAAGGGTCCAGGATCAATTTCTTAATTGTTTGTGGACCTACGTTATATATTTTATATTTTTTAATTCTGGCTGAGCTCTACTTTTTTTTTTCCTTTTTTTTTTTTTCTTTTAAACTTTTCTTTGTGCTGCATGTTTCCCAAAGCTAAGAATTTAGTATTTCTCCCCAGATATACTCTTTGGATTTCTGCCAACATCAGCTTTTATGTTCAGTGGGGAAAAAGTAAGCCTGGTAAGTATTGTATGAACGGCAGCTTTATTCTCAAGTACCTCAAGAGGTCTAATCACTTTTAACCAATTTTTCCCTCCTCCACACCTTACCATCTCCATCCCGCTCCCCCCTCCCCCCAAGCAAAAAATAAAACAACAAAAAAAACCCCCACCACCCCACCAAGGTACAGAATTTAACTCAGTGTTTTCTTAACAAATAGTCTGCAGCGTTTTCACTTTGGCCACTCTTAAGGATGCAGGCATAGAGAAGGGAGTGTTGGACTAGCATGTATTAAAGAAAAAGGAACATTAACATTGCAGATCTCTCTCAAAAAGACTAAAACACTAACAAATACAAGTCAATGCACGTTTGCTTTAAACTAGTGTAATTCGTTTTCACATTGGATTAAACATTGTTTTGTATACCAAACATTACAGTGCTGTTTATCTCCTCCAACCATGCAAAAAATAGCTAAAACGTGCCACTTGTGCCACAAATAGAATATGACTAATTCCCCTACATACCTTCCAAAATCAGTATTTGAAATGAGAAAAACAGAAGTACTGAAATCCTCCTTCAAAAGCTTTATAAAGAAATATAGACACAAAGCTGCCAATTAATACCAAGATGGCACAAATTACAGATTTGTACAGAAAGCCCACGTTACGTCACCTGACACTTCTCTCAGCCTCATCATTTGAAAGGCCATATCCTGCAAGGTCAGAAAGTGATGACTTTAAAAGGATTCTGAACTTCCATGTCCCCATCTACAGGAGTAGGAACAGGAGGTATCCAGGAACTTTGAAACACCTGGTATTTAACACCTTCAACTCACACTGAGAATTTGAGGCACGCCGCAATTTACAGGATCAAGCCTTACAGAGGCAGAAGAGACTTGACTAGTGCAGTAATTCACAGAAGTTTCTAGAGAGCTGCCACACAGCTTTCTGAAAGTCTTCCAAGTATGAACCATGCTTCAATGCTTGCCTGTGAACACACATGAACTGCAATACTCCTGGGGACCAAAGCAGCAACCAAATAAAATTCCCCCTTAGGTTGTGAACTGAGCATCTTCACTAGAAAACTGATGCTGAAGAATGAACACAATTTTATGTTCTGCAAAAAAGCAGGGGCAGCAATCAGTGCATGTGAGCCTTTTACTCTTGCTCTCTTGATTGACACCCTCCCCCCTTTCCTCATTCCTCTGAGCTTCTCTGATAAACAGCATTGCAAGTTGGTTTAAAAAAAAAAAAATTACAAGAGAGAGTTCTGTTGGTCATCTATTTACATGTGGCATCACTCCACAAGAAGTTTGATCTCATTGGCTAATAGCTGGTTCATGTTGAATAGAGCCCCCGGGAGCTTGGTGAGCAACTCTCTCTCCGTGGTCTCAGGGTCGCTGTCGACAGAGCTGGAGCTAGCACTCATATTGTCGACAGCGGCACTAGCTGGAGGGCCCAGCTCTGGCTCGCTAGTCTCGCTGGCCGTGGACACCACAGAGAGCAAGGACATGCGCCGCGTCAAGCGACCGGGGGCAAGGAGAGAAGTGGCATAGTCCGCTATGATACCAGCTACATCTAGATTACAAGCCTTGTCAAAGGCAATGAAACCTACATTTGCATTGGCCTCACAGACGTAGAATGAACCGTCGTCCTTCATCAGCAGGTCAATGCCGCACACGTCCATCCCCAGGATGTTTGACACTTGGACTGCCAACTGCTTGCCTTGTTCACTCAGGGAGCACATCATCCCTACACCACCTGGAAAAAGTGAAAAAAACTTGCTGTCTGTAGTTTGGTCACAGGTGACTGACGTCCTTCTCAACTGGTTGGTGCTTGTTGGTTGGGAAGCTCCAAAGAGATCCTGCAAGCATACTGCTCATGACTCAGAAAGCAACCTCCTTTCCACAGTGACTACTAATGAACTTGAAGCCACAGCAGGATTTCAAAAGATTCTGACCTGCCAAAGACGGGTCAAGATTATGATTTGTTTAAAAAACAGTGAAGTGCTGACTTTTTAGTCAAGAAACCAGCAGCACAAGGGTGGCGATTCTCCGCCTCTACTCCACTCTCATGAGACCCCACGGGGAGTACTGCATCCAGCTCTGGAGTCCTCAGCACAGGCAGGACATGGACCTGTTAGAGTGAGTCCAGAGGAGGGCCACAAAGATGATCAGAGGCTGGAGCTCATCCCATATGAAAACAGGCTGAGAGAGTTGGGCTTGTTTGGCCTGGAGAAGAGAAGGCTCCGGGGAGGCCCTATAGCAGCCTTCCAGTACCTGATGGGGGTCTACAGGAGAGAGAGGGAGGGACTCTGTATCAGGGAGTGTAGTGATAGGATATGGGGTAATGGTTTTGAGCTGAAGGAGGACAGATTTAGATTAGATTTTAAGAAACAACTTTTTACTGTGAGGGTAGTGGGACACTGGAACAGGTTGCCCAGGGAAGCTGTGGATGCCCCATCCCTGGAGGTGTTCAAGGCCAGGCTGGATGAGGCTTTGAGCAACCTGGGCTAGTGGAAGGTGTCTCTGTCCATGGCAGGGGGGTTGGAACTAGATGATCTTTAAGGTCCCTTCCAACCCAAACCATTCTATGACTCTATGAAAGGTATACATTTTTATGATCCTGGGATATTAAAAAGATGACCTAACAAACAATCCTTGTTCCTTCTAAGGTAAAGGCTTTCCATACATATTTGTACATTATCACAATAAATCTTTCCACAAAATTAAACCAAGTGTTCCTGATAAGACTACAGCTCTAACAGATATAATTCAGGGGGAGAGGGGTTAAGACATTATGATCTGCACATGTCCTTCTCACCTTGCTATCCTAGGTTACTGTCTCTAAAGCAAGAATTAGGAACATTTGTCTCTGAACCTCACCTGGTCCAGTTCACAGTCCATCATCTAGGTATTAACTGACTCAGACTTCATCTATCACAACACTTACATAAAAAAAAAAAAAAAAACACCACAACAACACAAACAAATAAAAAAAAAGTTTAGCAAGCAAATCTTGCAGGCTGTATTTCCTCAGCATCAAGTAGCAACTAAAACCTCTCAGGCATTTTGACTAACCAAAACTGTACTACACATGAAGACATTTTATCCCATCGCTGCTCAGGTTCAGTACAGTTTCAGCCAGGCAACCTCAACCCTCCTTCCTCCTCCTACCCTCAGAAACCACCCTGTCGTACACCCAAAGCTATTCAGAAACTCAGTTCTGAGTATGCTACAACCAACACAGTAACCTTCCTCCTCCTCCCAGACCTGGTCTTTGGGGGAAAAGGTCGCAAGGAGGAGCCTGACAGACTTCAGGCAGTACAGCAGAGGCACAATACATTCCAATTCTTTATTGTCTTCAACAATTTCCTCCCTTAACACTCTCTTCTACCCTCTTGCCAACTGGCTATCTCCTCCACCTCCCTCAGTCTCATCTCCTGTCTTCCTTCTTCTTCTGTTCCTCTTAACAGGATGAAATTAATGATAACATGGCATTAGCATGACACTGCCACTACCACATCAGTTGCTCTGCTTGTGTTCCTAGAACTTTCACCTCCTTTTCATCCATCCTATCCTTCTAATACTTTGGGCAGAGAATGTCTTTCCTTCTGTGTTTGCTCAACATGCATCCCACTTAATCCTCACTCTCATGTTTCTTCTGTAAACCCCCAACAGTAAGCACAATCAATTCAAAATAAAATAAAACAAAACCTGCAACTTTTGTCAGTTGCGTTTGTGATTTTTCAACTGGATTGAAAAATTCTGATTAAAAACCATGAACAATGCCTTTTCGTACCAAGTGAGCAGTTACTCTGCATCCTCCCATCTGTTGAGCAGCGGAGCATGGTGCCCACCACACGGCCTCCTACTACGATGACACGTACATCCTTGCCATGGGACTCTTTCACGTATTTTTGAAATAAGTAAGGGGCATCGTGACGGATCAAATGGCTTAGGTCTGCCAAATGGTGCTTGTCTCGTGCCAAGAATACAGCTTTACCTGTATGAAGAAAAGAACATCAAAAATTGGAAGAAGCTACCGATACAAGCTGTGTCAATGATTCTGTGCGTAAAAGTAAAACCTCTGACCAGTACGCTGCCCATTCTTACAGGCCCCATCTGTAGCTTATACCCATTTACTAATTTTTCTGTGGGCACCAGTATTCCACTGCTTCAGTGCTTCTAAGTGTTCAAGTACTGACAGAGTCAAGCAGCTATATGAGGAGTAAAAAACCGAAATATATATTAAAAAAAAAAGAGGAAAGGAAAGAAAAGAAAACAGCTTTAGATAAAGGAGGTGGTCTTGTCATTTCAACTCCTTTTGGTGCAAGTCCTTAATGAGAAAAAAAAGGAAGAAATACTTAAAGAGCAGCAGACATTTAGTTAATAACAAAGTTTTGTTCATCCAAAAGGAATGGACCCACAGGCTACAGTTTTTACACACAGGAACCAATGACTTGAAACTGTTAAACACCAGGCAGCTAAAGAACTCTGAAGCTGCTGGTGTGCCACTGCAGAACCAAATGCTTCTCTGGTGGGAAATTGCTGAGAGCTGCTCTTCCCAATACTTACAAGAGCTCACAACTCCAGAATGAGGCTTTGCAGTGGAACAACTATGTTCAGTGGAAAACACAAGACTCCACAGTATCCAAGATAATTCAACAGAAGATTCCACAAGACATAAAATGAATGGAATCTACAATTTTGAAAAAAACTCTTTAGAAATCACTAGGTTTTCTGCAAGCAACCGTCTCAAGGACTTGTTTTGTTTAACCTAAAACACATCATTTAATTCCCCTTCATTTCTAGAGTACATCAGACTTTTGTTCTTTTCCAGTTTTACTAATACTGATGAAAGTCACCCCTGAAACAGACTCTACCACTTTTCATCTTGCTTCTAGTCTTACAAGATGGTATCCCTTTTCATCTTCAGCTACATTTCCCAACTCCTCTTCCCCTTTGTTAAGAACTATTTTATGTCATATTAGATTTATATTTTGCAATAAGGCTGCACAATTTTTTTTTTTGTGGCAGGATTGTCACTCAGTTATGCTACAATGTTAACAGAGTACAAAAATCAATTAATAAACTGCCTATCTTAACTATGGGAACAGAAATGCAGTAGTAGCAGAACTAGGAGAAATAATGAGTGAAGAAGAATTCCACCAAGTGCTCCAAAGCCCAACTGGAGCAGCCTCTGCTTCGTCAGGATTTAAGGTCTCCATAACGCAGAATACTGCTTGAAGAACATGGGATTTCTCATCGTAAATTATCAGAATGTAGGCTTAAAAATCATAACAAGAAAGCAAAAACCTTGATGTGCTTTCTCCCATTCCCAACTTTAGCTCTCCTATAGGCACTTCATAATCCTACTGTATTCCTGATACGGGATAGGAAGAATGATGCCTTGGATGGGAAATACTTGGTTCTTGGGAATTATGCAGCATCATGACATCTTGGCAAAAATAAGATTGGCACATTTACTGCAGCAGCAAACTACACAGAAAATGGGCCTAGAAGAGTATGACTTTTACTCATCATCCAGTACCTTTGATCATGTTTGCCTGTTATTTTTTAAATACAATTTGAAAATGGCTGCTCTTCAATTAATTTGAAAATTTTTCCCCAACTCTCCCAATGTGAAAGGATATGTACTGTGCATAAATTTTCATTAAAATGGCTGTCATTTAAACTGCTCTAAAGAAAAATTTGTAAACAGAGATTTACACAAATTCTGGCTAAAAGGAAGAAAGTCAATAGCTGAAAACTCTATAAGCAGTGTCAAGTCAAATCCACTGTCTAAGATACTCCACAGTTGTCAAATACAGCTTGCTGCAAAGTCAAACTCCAACTTGGTTTCAGAGCATCACAAGCGCTTTAAAGCCATATGAATATGTATTACTGCTAAGAGAAACAGGTCTGATCTTCCTCTGCCCTGGCCTTTTGCTCTCATTCTTCCATTACATCAATACAAGCACTTGTGCAAGTAAATGACAATTCACGTAAGGAATTAATACAAGTAAAAATAACCAATCTAAATTTATCCAATATCAGTTCCTGAATCCATTTACTACATGGCTACAGAAACACTCATGCCAGCAGAAGAGATGCACCAGAGCAGCACAGAGTGGGAACAAACTCACAGACAGTAAGAATGAAGAAGTGGTATCTTTTTGTTATGCTTTTGTTTAAGGTAATTCCTGGTTTATGGCTTAAACTTCAGTTTCAGTCTCTTTTTACTTCTAGTACTTATTACATTGGCTTTAAAGTAAATTAAAAACAGTGCAATCTCCTGTGCAAATAACCTCAGAAACAGATTTTAAACCTGGTTTCCTTTGTAGATCACTACCTAATATTGAATGAAATTGATATATTTTTTCATATTCAATACTTAAAAGACTGATAACACAACAACTTAATCTGAACCTGCTGTATTATCACCAGCACTGTCAGAGATATTTTTCTGGAAAAGAGATCTAGTTTGACAAACAATACATGAGATTTTGTTTAAATCAGAATCCTAATTATAGATAAAGTCAAGTAGAAAAAAAATCAAATTAAGACTGAATGAACTAAAATTTCATTTCTTATGCCTATTTAAAAACATCCCTGAAATCCATGTAGGCTTCTCTCTACTTTCCCTCAGGCCAGATCTTCCATTATTCCAGTTCAAAGCTCTCCTCACAGAAGTCACCAATGCACCATAATTTCTAACCCCTATCCTCGCTGCTATTGCAAGACTAGGTTCTACTAAAACTGCTTCCCAGTGTTGCAGCCTACTCAACATTCAGAAGTCAAAGTGTGGTAGAATTGAAATGTACCACAAAGAAGTCCAACACCTAATAGACCTTCTTAACTATTATCCCTTGTCGTGACAAATTAAAGAGTGCTGCTCAGAAATCTCCTTGCCCTCACCCCTGACCTCACACCCACCTCGGTGACCCCGCGTGTTCTTCACCACCATAGGGAACTCCAGCACTTCCGCCTCATCAATCATTTTGGCAAAATTCTCATGACCACCTGGCAAAAAAAAAAAAAAAACCAACAACATTATGTGCCACCAATCTGGTGCGGCCAAATTGGGGATTCAATTGCCACACATTCCTCCCACCCTTACAGCTTAGATAATGCAGAAGAAACTATTGGTTAAGAGGAACTTGGTCAGGGAGCATGATCAGACTTTGAAGGTGTTTGTAATCTGTGGGATACTAACTACTACTTTGTTTGAAATGGAAAACACAGGTTGACAAAGGCCTGCTGATCACAACCCCAAAAGGCTTGATCCAATCTTCCAAATCTGAATGCCCCAATTCTACCATCTTGATTCAGTTTATCCCTTTTACTTTATCAACTCCCACCTTTTCAAACGTCTAGCAGGAAAATAGCACAGACATAACACCATTAATAGTACCATCCAAACTACTAACCAAGAAAGCAACATGGAATACAAAGACAAGGTATAATCCAGAGAGCAGCAACAACACAAATCTTGTCACTCCACCTCCCCCCTTTCCAAGGCTTAAGTCTCCTGCATCTCATTCTCCCTATTTCCTGAAGTAGTACTTCAACCTTTTCATCTGATTGCATCGGTAAGGACCTTAGAAAGTAGCTTTTAATGACCATTCACATGATTATGGTTGATACTTCAAGGTTATTTGAGTTCAGTTCAATACACAGAAGGTGGACCACAGGACAAGAAATACAGCGTGTGCAGGGAGTTGGAGAAGTCAAGCCAAGACACTGGTCACAAAGCCAACAGCAGCCGTCACTACCCTGCCATGGATTTTAATGTATGTTACAGAATAACATGTCATTCAGCACATCTTGAATCCAGCTCTCACTGATAATTTGATAATTGTGTTAAAAAAAGAAAAAAAAGGAAGAAGAAAAGAGAAAATAAAAAGAGAGGTCACGATGCTGTCAAATTCCAGAGGCAGGCGTTAAAAGAAGTACCAGAGAGTTATGAACAAATAGATGTTCTGCAATTACCCCATCATTCGTGGTCTCCCCTTCCCCCCAAAAAATGGAAAACTCATTCCTTTCTCAAAGAGATAGAGCAACCACATCTATAAAGAAAGGATATGTTTCTTTTCATATGTGTTTTGACAGTAATTTATGAAAACAGTAACTCATAGTAATTGATGGAAAAACATGGTTTTGTTTTTGCCAAGTTCCCTTAATAAAAGTCTATTGGTGCAACCACACAAAGGGAGGAAACTACTGGTATTTCCCAAGAAGGCCAGGAAGGCTGAAAGATATCTTCAGTTCTTTAATATACTGTAATTAAAGGCAGAAATAGCATCAGGATAGCTCAAACAACTGGTTTCTCTAATCTCGCACTCTGTGAGGAACCAGACTCCAGAGGCAGGCACAAAAAACAGTAATTATTAACTGTTCTGGTGGGAAACAAACCCCAAGCAATTGTTAAAAGTTGAACACGAGGGCCTGTACTCTTTTCTTCCTTTCACAATAACTAATATATTTGCAGAGATTTTGATTCATCTAGAAGTTTAATCTACTTTCAGATTTTACCAAACTCTAGATTTTTATAGTATCCTATAACATTTAGTTCCTCAAGTTCTTGTCTGTTGTTTCAGGCAACTGGAAAAGAGTTTTAGCAGTAACAGCCAAAGTTAGTTGCTTGGCAGGCTAAGGTACAGTTGAAGTACTCTTCCCAAAGCACCGCAGATAATCAACAAAACCAAAACCAGCATCTGAGTGTCATGACTTTAATTTCCTTTTCTGGTTACTGAACACTTATCTGTGGAACTGGCCTCATGCTACTTAATTCTATGGATTTACAAAATTTTACTGGTATCTCTTGTACTGCAAAAGCATAAATTAATGTAGGCAGCTATGCTATCCTTTTGATCCAAAAGCCTTACCATATGAAAAAGTGTCTGGAAGAGGCACACCATGACCAGCAAGTTCTTGAAACGTCCAGAACTTGTTGACACAGTTGAGGATGGCTTGGGGACGATTCATCAATCGACAGCCCATCTTCTCTAGGTGGCGAAGGACTGTGATATCGCTGTCACTCTGGACCCAAGGTGTTGGTACACGCACAACCACCACTTGAGGATAAGCAGTAATCAGCTCCCCATTCACCCGGAGACCTAAAGAAGGAAGAGAAAAACATCCCAATCAACTACAAGGTCTTCAGGAGAATGTAAACAGGCAAAGAAACACTGTGCTATATGTGGTCACAACAGAGATACCAGACGTCAACAGTGAGTATTAAAACAGCGCAAGTCTCCCTAAAATGCATTCGTCAGTTGACCTGTTTCATACACGTCACTCTTAACTTAAAATGAGGACTAGGCAAAGAACAGACTGTATTAGGGCACACAATCTTGGGCTCCTTCCCAGGCTGAAGGACATTTTTAATAGGTTGACACGTCATCCTTTCTATGGGTGTTAGCTGCACACTACATTCACATCAGCAGTATCCATAGCTCAGGACGTTCCTGCCTTGCACCACTGGGTCTTGCCTACATGATACTGTTCATACTTTTCCCAGTCCCAGCTGTACTGGTCCCTCTGTTTGTGGTATCATGTCACATAATATACTGTCAAAGTAACAGATCAGATATGATCCTTAAAAAAAGAAAAAAAGCAGTATTTTTAACACAGATAATTTCAACAATCTGATTTATACTAAATGATTACTCAGAAATAACTTTCATCAGCTATCAGGGAAGCACCCCATGACATTAAGGCAGGAACTAGAAGAAAAGCCAGCTTTGCCACGAAGACCAATGTATTACTTAATCATGAGCTATAGTTTTACAGACATTGTTTCTGAAAAAGAGATAGTGAAAGACATGCTGCAGGAACAGGAATACAATAGGACTGGACGGGACAGCATCAAGCTTGATGAAGGCAGTCCAGCATTTGAGGAATCGGAAAAGACAAATAGGA
Source organism: Pterocles gutturalis (assembly GCF_000699245.1). NCBI lineage: Eukaryota > Metazoa > Chordata > Aves > Pterocliformes > Pteroclidae > Pterocles > Pterocles gutturalis. The sequence continues at coordinate 4,077 of NW_010115837.1, read as the reverse complement.
TTTGATATTCACTTTATTTGCCATATGTTCAAAGTAAATCTTTCTGACTTCAGCATAAAATACAGCACTCGCACTGCTGTCAGCACCTTAAGGGTTAAAAAAGAGAAAGAAGGTGGGTGGAGAAATCATGGTACATCTGTATTTCTGTGCCTATGAAAGGCCAGCTGTAACTATTCAGGTCTAGCCCAAATTAATTACTTGATTATCTCTATTCCAGAGATGCTGCTTTTCAAATACAGACTTGCATCTACTCAAACTGAAGACATATACTGCCAGGCAATATACTTCATTTCAAGGTGTATTTGAATTAATTCAGGGGGAGAAGGGAGGGTGTCCCCCTCTCTGTACTTCCCCTTTTTGTGTCTCCTCGCAACCAGGATACGTCGTAGAGCCTGCCTTAAATATAGTGAAGCAACCACCTAACTCCCAAAACAGAAGTAGAAATATGCTGCCCAGTCGTCAGGCGGTCACAGAACCACACTCTGGAAAGGCCAAAACAGAGCCATATCCCTCTGCCCAATCACCATTGCCACAGTTGCACAGAGATGAGAAAACACAAGCAGACGGGTGCTCTCCCTGCTCACCTCATTAGCACCAAGCACTGCCGCATTGCAGCTGACATGACTTGTGTGTATAAGCAAGCAGGCTTCAGACAGACACACACACACCATTTTATAGAGGCAAGCAAGACTGAAAACAAGACACTGCTAAAAACCTAAGAACGTGAACAGGAGGAAATGGACTACCATCTCAGAAAGGGAATACAGATTCAGCAAGCAAAAGATTTTCAACTTATTAGTCAGATTCCACTTTACATATGTATTTTCTCATTTAGGTGCATGACCAGTTACACCCAGTTTTTGCAACCATAATTGCATGCAATGTCCTGATCCACATGCAAGCTGCGTAGCAATTATTTTAAAAAGGACTGCATTTTCTGCAGAGTCCCAAAATTGCCACTGTATCTTTGTTGCAAACCAAAACTACGTTGTTTTCTATTTCATAATATCTTAGCCTCTATTCTGTTGTTTCGCTTTAAAGTCATACCACATGCTGAAGTTTTGCACCGTGGAGTCTGAAAAACAGCAGTCTGAGGAGATGTATATGCCTCACCTGGAATTCTCCTGAATACCTGCATTAGATTTGACTGTCAGACTGGTGTAAATTCAGCCAGGCCACCATCCCCTTTGGAGTGACTTCAGAAGTACAATGATGTTATCAACAGAATAATCTGAGCTTTTGTTCCAGATTCAATCATTTTCTCTGCTCCAGATAGTGTTCTCCCCAGAACAAAAAAAAACCAAACAAACAAAAAAATAAAAAAACACAACAAACAAACAAACAAAAAATTATTTCCCCTCACAGAAGACCGTTTACAAAGAGCTACTCAATGAAATGCATAATTTGAATCACTACTACTGACATGCGCCACAAAAATTAGCTGCAGTCTCCCAGCAATACCATGCTGCAAACAGAAGCAGCTTTATTACAGTAAAAAGGAGAACCAAATTCTGCCATTTTGAAACAAGCTTGTATTCAGCATTCCATCTGAGACCCAGCAGTTAATGGTCATTATCGCCGAGTGGGCAGATAAAATAATACGTATTCACTATGATGTGCTGACAGCAGTAACACAGAAGATATTAAGGCATACAATTATTTATTTTCCAAAGAATCAATTCATGAATGCAAAGAGGGAGAAAGGAAAATAGTATGTTACAGAGATGTTACTTAAAGAGAGGTTAAGAGGTAATGGAACTTATTTTGAAAATGGAGGTGATCCCTCTCTCCTTTACAGTAACAGCAGCATCCTGGTCCCAGAACAGTAGTAGTGAGTTACACTCACAGCTGCCCATGGACAATAAACTGACCTCAGAAACATACAAAAGGCAGATGTTCAGATCACACAGAAGTAACTTGACAAATAACTAGCTGGTCCATTTGTTGGCTTTCTCAGTGGAGGCTCACAACATTGTAGACGTGTCAAACAGACAGCTATGGAGTCCTTTGAAGTACCAATACTGTGAGCCAGGAAAGCAAGATTTCATGCTTATCTAGTACTATGAAATTTACCAACATATAACAACGATTTTACCAGTACCTGCGGAACACTTGGCCCTATAAAGACTCCTGAGTTGGAATATCACACTGCAAAAACAGATGTAAATCCTACACTTGAACAAGAACTGCTCTTTCATTCAGTACCAGCCGTCTTTGTTCTTTCTCCGCAATATGAAACCCTCCAAAATAGAATAACATTTAACTTTATACACCAAACATCACAGTAGTCAGGTGAAAATGCAAAAGTAATTTTTGCAATGTGAACTGTAATCACCTGGGAGTGAACTTGTCCATTTACACCACATCCCTCAAATAATGCTGAAAAGCCTCAAGTTTCTCTCAAAGACAGCTCAAAGCAGCACATGATAGAACTGAGTGGGTAAATGCGCAATTCCTCATCAGCTGGCCTGACCACCCCTGCTGCTTTGCATTCCCAAAGAACAGCAGGTGAGCTTAAAGTGTAAAGCAGCTGATCTCTGCTAAAAAGGCTTATTTTGACCCAAACAGATTAGAAGCCATCACATGAACCCAAGAATTCCACAAAAAAATGGGGCATGAAGCATTAAACCCTAGTAAGGACAGAAGAGGCAGAAAATTCTACTGTTGTTACCAGTAAGATCAGAAGACATGTATCTATACCTTAAGAAAGTTCTCAAGACAGTAACATCTAACACAGTAGAGCTTATTTGCATAGCAAGATACTTAGGATGACAGTTGCCTCTTAACAACCTCATTTAGTACAGTTTTAGGGTGGATGCACATACTTTGGAAAAACAAAAGAATTCTGGAACTTCCTAGCCCTCATTCACACACCACACAGCTTTTTTAGTACCTTCTGTCTTCTTTCTTATGACAAATTTATCCCATGATCAAAATTTCTCAATTAAAAAACCTCACTCTTAACAGAGTTATCATTTAGGTGGCATACATTCCAAATGAAATGCCTCAAAACACAGACATACAAATAAAACTGAGTTATCCTGACTTAACAAATTTCTGCCCATCAGCTAAGATTCCTAAGCTGACTGTGTGCTTGTTCCCACACTACAGCAAAACACAAAGCAAAATGCTTGACCTTAAGCCTCAGTGAGGGGATTCTACAACAATGAATCTCACTACACAACTGGGACAAGCTATGTGTCCAAATACAGGCACTGTAACAATATTCCGTAAAGCTTGCAAGCCAAACACACTTCTGCAAGTCCATCACAACCACAGACAGAGTATGTAAATTCTTAAACTTCAGCCTCACACCTTTTACAATCCATGAGCACTGGTGCTTCATACACTCAGTTATCCTTTCTTGTGCTTTAGAAACTCTAAGAAGCACTTCTGCATTGATAGCATTATGGATGGCTAATATAATTGCTGCGGAGACTAGCTTCAGAGCAGTCTCTGAGACTGAAGGCCTAAACACGGTCTCCACCAAACAGCGGGCTGATTCCAAGAAGACAGTGGCGACCCAGACGGAGAGCCTGCCCAGAGATGGTGCTGTTCAGGTCTCTGGCTGCAGGGAGTGCCTGAGCCTGCTGCTGCCCGGGGAGGGTGGCAGGGATCCAACCTGTGTGAGGTGTGAGCAGGTAGATGAGCTGCTCAGCCTGGTGCTGGAGCTCAAGGAGGAGGTGCAGAGGCTAAGGGCCATCAGGGAGTTTGAGAGGGAAACTGATCAGTGGAGTGACCTGCTGGCGGGCCGGAGGGAAGGGTGCCAGGGGGATATCCCCAGAAAAGTGGTTGACCCTCTTCCCAGTCACAGTCAGACAGGCCTGACCGATGAGGAACCTCCCCCCAGCAGCAATGGTGGGGTGGTGGGGGGGTTGCAGAATGTGGGGCAGTGGCAAAACCAGTCTAACTCTCCCCCTGAAAGGCATCAAGGTGATATTCACCACACGGTGGTGGACCCCTTGCCCTGCTGCCGCCGAGCAGAGCCAGGCAATTTGAGAGATGAGGAGGAGTGGAAACAGGTACCGGCTCGGCAAAGTGGGCATCGCCCATCCCGACCATCCTCGGTTCCCCAGG
>NW_010115836.1:0-8852 GCF_000699245.1 Pterocles gutturalis | reverse complement strand
TATTATTATATCTATTTATTACCTCCTTAATTTTTTAGGAAGAATTTTATTGCTCCTGGGGTATAGCCCAAGGACCAGGATCTCATCATGTAGAAAGGTCTGTTGGTGCATCTTACCTAGTAATTTATTTTTTTAGATGATGGAAAGGCTGTAGAAAACTAAAGTAGCCTAAAAAAAAGAGGGAAGTCACAGAGCCACGGCATGCCGGAGCCATGGGATGCACAAGAGGGTAAGAGCATCATGAGGGTGATGGCCAATGCCAAGCCCATCGGTGTCCAACTCCTTCAACTGCCCCAAAGCACAGATAATTTATAGAAATCTTACGCAGGGAGAGAAACAACCAGGGTTTTGTCCAAGCGACCGCGGCCAGCAGACGATAGGCTCTAACATCCCATGCTCCGACTTGGGGATAACCCATAACGGGGTCATCCCAGATTCCCGTTATTTAGTTTTGCTCATCCAATGAGGGGTTTTGCCGGAAGCCATGGTCATTTCTACTCAAACGACCTTGACACCCAGGAAAATGCTTCCTTTAACCACGGCGGCTCCTTTAATAAGTCCCAGTATAACCCAGATTCTCCTGCCATGGCACAGGCAGCCTACTTTGGAAAAAGCCAAGTGATTCACTTTGCGAGCTTCTCCTTCACTTTCTTGCTGAACAAAAAGTTTTGAAGCTGGCACTGGGGGGGGGAGAGGGGGAATTTATTTCTTTAATTACTATTCATTTAAAGTGAGTTCCACTGTTTCAGATGATCAGCACTAGCAGCTGCTGGGGGTAATTTATTTTACTCACCGGACAGCAAAAGCCTTCACTCTCCAGAAGGTAATGGAAAAACAAGGGATAAGCTGCCACGGATTTTTTTTTTTTTTTTTGCACCATCCTGCTTGTGCACCCCAGCTCCTAACGAGAACATGCATGTTCACGGTCATGAGTGTTTTATCAGTGAATAAACCTCAATTAACGAAACATGCTCCAGGTTTGATGCTGTTGTACAAGTACAGAGCCTGGAGCGGCTGTAGAGCATCTCCCAAGCTCTGTCCACACCAGTGATGGATGTAGTGGTGCTCTTCAAGATCAGGTCCCTGTCCACCAGCACCCGCAATCCCAGAGTTGAGGGATTGAGCTCAAAAAGGACCAAGAGATTGAGAGTTCCCAAAACTAAGGGATTGAGCTCCAAAGGGTAAGAGATTGGGGAATCCCAAAACCAAAGGATTGAGATTGCAGGGGCCAAGGGATGGAGCAATCCCAAAGACAATGGATTGAGACTGAAAGGACCAAAGGATTGAGCAATCCCAAAAATAAGGGATTGAGGTCAAAGGGGCCAAAGGATTGAGCTCAAGAGGGGTTAAAGGATTGAGCAATCCCAAATACTGGATTGAGATTGAAGGGGCCAAATGATTGAGCAATCCACAAACCAAGGGATTAAACTAAAAAGGTGTTAAGAGATTGAGCAATCCCAAAGACAAGGGAGTGAGCTCAAAAAGGGCCAAGGGATTAAGCTCAAAAGGGGTAAGGGATTGAGCAATCCCAAAGACAAGGAATCGACCTCAAAAGGGGTAAAGGATTGAGCAATCCTAAAGACACAAGACTGAGCATGAAGGGGCCAAGGGATTGAGTAATCCCTGAAACAAGGGACTGCACTCAAAAAGGGCCAAAGGATTGAGTTCAAAAGGGGCCAAAGGATTGAGATCAAGAGGGGTAAGGGACTGAGCAATCCCAAAACCGTGAGATTGAGCATGAAGGGCCAAAGGATCAAACAATCCCAAAAACAAGGGATCGACCTCAAAAGAGGTAAGGGATTCAACAATCAAAAAATCAAAGGATTGATACTTAAGGTGACAAGGGACTAAGCAATCCCAAAACCAAGAGATTAAACTTGAAAGGTGTAAGGGATTGAGCAATACCAAAACTGAGGGATTGAGATTGACGGGGCTAAGGGATTCTACCAACCCAAAGACAAGGCATTGAGATTGAAGGGGCCATGGAACTGAGCTCAAAAGGGGTAAGGGATCGAGCAATCCCCAAAACAAGGGATTGATCTTAAAAAGGGCCAAGGGATTAAGCTCAGAAGGGGTAAGCGATTGAGTAATCCCAAAGACAAGGCAGTGAGATCAAAGGGGCCATGGAACTGAGCTCAAAAGGGGTAAGTGATTGAGCAATCCCCACAACAAGGGATTGAGGTCAAAAAGGGTCAAGGTATTAAACTCAAAAGGAGTAAGGGATAGACTAATCCCAAAGTGACTCAGATCGAAAGGGGACAAGGGACTGAGCTCAAAAGAGGTAAAGGATTGAGCAATCCCAAAGACAATGCATTGAGATCGAAGGGGCCAAGGGACTGAGCAACTCCTAAAATAAGGGACTGAGCTCAAAAGGGGTAAAGGATTGAGCAATCCAAAAATCAAGGGATTAAGACTGAAGGGGCCAAAGCCCTGAGGAATCTCAAAAACAAGGGATTGAGTTCAAAGGGGCCAAAGGATTGAGCTCAAGAGGGGTAAGTGACTGAGCAATCCAAAAGCCATAGAATTGAGCATGAAGGGCAAAGGGATTGAGCAATCCCCAAAACAAGGGATTGACTCAAAAGGGGCCAAGGGATAGAGATCAAAAGTGGCAAGGGACTGAACAATCCAAAAATCAAGGGATTGAGATTGAAGGGGCCAAAGGATTGCACAATCCCAAAATCAAGGGATTGAGCTCCAAAGGGGTAATAGATTGAGTAATCCTGAAGACAAGGGATTGAGATTGAAGGAGCCAAGGGATTCTACATGGGGACATGGAATTGCGCTCAAAAGGGGTAAGAGATTGAGCAATCCCCACAACAAGGGATTGAGGTCAAAGGGGCCAAAGGATTGAGCAATCCCAAAAAAACCTGATTGAGATCGAAAAGGCCAAGGGACTGAGCAATCCCAAAACTAGGGGATTAAACTGAAAAAGTGTAAGAGATTGAGCAATCCCAATGACAAGGGAGTGAGCTCAAAAATGGCCAAGGGATTGGGTTCAAAAGGGGTAAAGGATTGAGCAATCCCAAAATCAATGGATTGAGATTGAAGGAGCCAAAGGACTGAGCAATCTCAAAAAACAAGGGATTGAGCTCAAAGGGGCCAAAGGATTGAGCTCAAGAGGGGTAAGTGACTGAGCAACCCAAAAGCCATAGAATTGAGCATGAAAGGGCCAAGAGATTGAGCAATCCCCAAAACAAGGGATTGACTCAAAAGGGGCCAAAGGATAGAGGTCAAAAGTGGTAAGGGACTGAACAATCCAAAAATCAAGAGATTGAGACTGAAGGGGCCAAAGGATTGAGCAATCACAAAAACAAGGGGTTGAGCTCAAAGGGGCCAAAGGATTGAGCTCAATAGGGGTAAGTGATTGAGCAATCCAAAAGCTGTAGAATTGAGCATGAAGGGCCAAGGGATCAAGCAATCCCAAAAACAAGGGATTGAGATTGAAGGGGCCAAATGATTGAGCAATCCTAAAAACAAGGTGCTGAGATTGAAGGAGCCATGGAATTGAGCTCAAAAGGGGTAAGAGATTGATTAATCCCAAACACAAGGGACTGAGCTCAAAGGGGCCAAAGGACTGAGATCAAGAGAGGTAAAGGATTGAGCAATCCCAAAGCCATGAGATTGAGCATGAAGGGGCCAAGGGATTGAGCAATCCCAAAACCATGGTATTGAGCTAAAAGGGGCCAAAGGATTGAGCTCAAGAGGGGTAAGGGACTGAGCAATCCCAAAACTGTGAGATTGAGCATGAAGGGGCCAAGGAACGAAGGAATCCCAAAAACAAGGGACTGAGCTCAGAAGGGGCCAAGGGATGGAGCTCAGAAGAGGTAAGGGATTGAACAATCAAAAAATCAAAGGATTGAGACTGAAGGGGCAAAGGGAATGAGCAATCCCAAAAACAAGAGATTAAACTCGAAAGGTGTAAGGGATTTAGCAATCCCAAAACCATGAGATTGAGATTGAAGGGGCCAAAGGATTGAGCCATCCCAAAGACAAGGCACTGATACCGAAGGGTCTATGGAATTGAGCTCAAAAGGGGTAAGGGACTGAGCAATCCCAAAACCAGGGGATTGAGACTGAAGGGGCCATGGGACTGAGGTATCCCAAAAATAACAGATTGAAATTGAAAAGGCCAAGGGATTGAGCAATCCCCAAACCGTGGGATTAAGATGAGAAGGTGTAAAAGACTAAGCAATCCCAAAAATGAGGGATTGAGTTCAAAAGGGGCCAAGGAACTGAGGACAAAGGAACCGAAGAATTGACCAATCCTAAAACCAAGGAATACAGCTTGAAGGGGCTGAGCACAAGTGCACCCCAGCACAAGCAACACCAAAACCAGCTGAAACCTAAGGAAAGCAACACTCCCGTTTTGGCTGTTCTCACACCTTGGTTCATTGGGTTGGCTTCTCCTCCACCAACTTCTTCCTCACCCCTCCACCACTGGGTCCCAACGTATTCAAGATGTCTAGTCTTAAATTTTTCCCCTCTTTTTTTAAAAAGCCAAGCGGCTCAGAGGAGAGAGCATCATTCACGCCAGCCCTCGGCTAGCCTGACGGCAGTGCTGAGCACTTTATCATCCTTGAAAACACGGAAAGTGCGGTTCTGCAGCGCTCAGCACTTCTAAAATTAGTTGGTCAAGAAGGAGCCAAGAGCACACTTTGTTCCAGCACATGGCTCCCTGCGCCACAGTTATCTTCCTCCCCTTTTCGCCCAGTGTGGAGTCCTCCCACTGCATCTGAAATCGTGTTCACGAGCATCAGTTATCCATCTTGCCCCAGCCCCAGAAACATTTAAGGTCAGGTTGGATGGGGCTCTGGACAACCTGATCTAGAGGAAGATGTCCCTGCTTACTGCAGGGGGGTTGGACTAGATGACCTCCATGGTCCCTTCCAACTCAAACTATTCTATGAGTCAATGATCTTCAGCATGATCCAGAGGATGAGTTTGCATCTTTGGTCTGCCCAGCTGTGCAACAACATGCTGCCACAGCAGGGTGGGGAAACTGAGGCAGGAGATGATGCTACACCACAGGACAGAGTCAGGGTGTCTAGATGCAGGGAAAGACCCTCAGCCCTGGAAGGCTGAACTCAACCATGTGTTTAGAAATAATTTGCTTCTCTGTGGTCAGAGCCACCATCATGGCTGTATTGGGAGACATGTTGGCAGCTCAGGAGAACTTGAAGCTCGTCTTAAATGTCCATCTTTGAGAGCTCAGCAATCATGGGTATCACAGAATCATAGAATGGGTTGGGTTGGAAGGGACCTTCAAGATCATCTAGTTCCAACCCCCCTGCCATGGGCAGGGACACCTCCCACTAGCCCAGGTTGCTCAAAGCCACATCCAACCTGGCCTTGAACACTTCCAGGGATGGGGCATCCACCTCTTCTCTGGGCAACCTGGACCAGCATCTCACCACCCTCACAGTAAAATATTTCTTCCTAATATCTGATCTAAATCTGCCCTCTTTCAGCTTACAACCATTACCCCTTGTCCTATCGCTACACTCCTTTATCAAGAGTGCCTCCAACTGTCAAATCCATGTATCTCCAAGGCTTCTGGATGTTATGGTCATGAAGAAAAATTGAAAACCACCAATAAATAAAATCATGTTGCTTAAGGGGCTGGCTGCCACCCATCAGCATCCTTCCAGCAGTTGAAACCCATCCACACTAGAGTGTCCTCAAAGCCACCAGCCTGTCGTCCCACCAGGCCTCCTGCATGCTTCCCAGGAGGTAAAACCTCAGTAGAGGATGACAAGTCATGCAGGTGAGGATTTCCCCATAGAAAGCAACCTGGAAAATATGTTCAGAGCCAGTCCCAGCTCTCAGCATGCAATACCTCCCACCGCAGCAGCGGTGGCTCATGCCTAGATTGGGGTCAGGGCTGTTTTCCGGACAATGTCAAACTTTAATTTGGTTTCTGCTGCTTTCAATCTTGTACAGGGCTGTAGAATTTTTATTTTCCCTTTTGAATTTCCTGGTGAAATGTTATGTTGTCAGGACCTTTTGCTTCCTTCCTCAATTTCATGGAAATTCCTCAAGTGTCTGAATAACGTCTTAGAAAATAAATGAAGGAGAGGTTCGTTGTGAGTGGAGAAACCCAATTATTCCACTTGCTTAATTAATTGCAACGTATCAAATGCTTTCCGTACAATACCACTGTGTATTTTTGAATACTTCTGCAAAGCAAAAAATAAAAATCATTGCACAAATACTAGTTATCCCAGGGGCAAAGAGCTTTTCCATGTTTGATCCTGCACGGGAACGAGGAGCGGGTGTCTAAGCCTTGCGTTTCCAGCTTGATGTTTTCTTCCAAGCCTCTTCCATCCTTGCTCGAGTGGCTGAGTTACGGTAATTCTGAGCTCACCAGTGGGCTGGGAAAGCAAGAAGTCTTTTTATTTCTAGAATTCATCCATAGTGTTCAGGAGACAAGCATGGAACTTGTAGCAAAACCCTTTGGGAGCAGAGCCACATGTGTGATGAGAGCAGAGTTCTCAGCAGCCGCACAGACCACTGTGATACCCAAACCCATGAATCACTCCAGGCACCTCTTTTATCCTGAAAACACCTTCAGAAACTTTTCTTGGGTTTGCAATGACACTTTGCCTGTCCCCAAGCTTGATGTCCACGATGTTTTGCCACCACTAATGAAGTGGGATGCACACGAGCTATGGCAAAACCCTGCTCTTCCCCTTGCTCCAGCAGACGGATGAATTGTTTTATCTATCCTGGCAGTCCCAAGATTGACCCTGATACAGCACAGGGATGCAGGAGTGCATCCCCAGAAACAAATTTTAACTTACCACCAGCGTCCGTCAGTAAATCACCCCGTGGGGATGATAGGAGGGTGCGGACGGATCAGCCGTGGCCAACGGCATCACGCTTCTTATTGTAGTTGGGCCACGAAGAGACAAAATACCGATCAAATAAATTCAGGCAAAGAGCAGAATTATAACCCGCTGTAAGTAAACTACAAGCTATTAAAATGTCAGGAGCATTTCCCATCTCTCTGCTACCCCAAACTCACAGCGTCTGGCACTGGAAGGGAAAGGTAAAGCTGGTTTTTTTTTTGAGTTTTTTTAAATAAACTTTGTCAAGTGTTGAAAACACAGAGCATCAAGTAAATGTGTGAAGGTTCATAGCTGATGAGAACACACAAATCTTCCATCCTGCCAGCCCCAGTTATCATAAAGCGAGAGACGTCGGTGTTGAATCCATCCTTGCAAAGGAGGATGAATGATGGCAAGAGCTGAAAGATGACATGAAAATACTGACACACACCAGTTACCAGGTTTTTACGGTTACAAAGCCAATGCACCGCATGGCAGACAGGAGAATACAGCAAAACAAGAAATATCTTAAAATATATATATATAGATAGGTTACAAACCTAATGCACTGCGTGGCAGGGGGAAGGAGACTACAGCAAAATAAGAAATATCTTTAAAAAAATATATAGAGGGGTTTGTATTTTATAGAAAATAACCCTGGAAGGGACCTTCTGTCCCAAAGCAGGACTGATTAAACCTGTTTTGCTAAATGAAACATCACTAAAGGATGTGGTACCAGTGGGGAATGAAAGATGGGGGGCATTGAATCTCCTCTGTGCCCCATCACCCCCGATAAAGCCATGATGGGGAGCAGCTCCCTCCCCACCAACAGCCAGCAGATCTGAGCTGCTAACCACAAGACAGTTGCACATCTCCATAAAAGCCTCATTATTTTAAAATCGAGAACAAAAAAGGGTGAAGAGTATTTGCAGAACTCCAGTGCTTGCTGGTGTACACACATCTCGTGCCTTTTAACCAATTATTTGGTTTTTAAAGGTGTTTTAGGTCACTTCTCCAAACTAAATCCCTTGAAACTCATTGCTGTTTCCATCCCCAGATCCAAAATCCACCCCAAGAGCAATGTCGATGCCTGAATTTCCAAAAAACTTCTCGTCATACCTTTGGTTCAATCCCTTTCTCAGAAATTGGACTTTGAAGCAGTGTTTCTTGGCTTGGTCCCAACCCAGCGATGGATACTCATGGCCAGGCTGAATCCATCAGCCTTTCCTGAGCTACCTACACATGAACTTGCTGTTTCCCGCTGACCAGACAAATTTAGAGACTTTCTTGCACTTCAATAAATAATAAAGAAATAAAATAGTCTGGAACAAGCATTTTAAATATGGCACGTGGAAGATCTGGGCACCAAACAGCAGCAGAAAGAGTGATTTAAGCCTAGGGGTGGGCGGTTAAGTCTTCCTACCATCATCTCCCAGCACCTAAATTAATCCACCAATGCATCAACTGGAAATTAGGCAGCAGCTTGAGTCAAGTCCACCTCCTTGCTGCAAGGCAGGACCTACTCCACCCGTGTCCTCCCCAAACACAAGAACCTGTTCTTCAAACAAAACCAATAATGAAGACTTTAGAGTCAACCCAGACAATTTATTCCAGCATTTCATAATCCTCATTCTTCGAAAGCTCTCCCTGAAATCTTCTTGTGACAGTTCGGGCCCCTTGGTTTTCGGCTGATCCACCTGGCCATGGAGAAGACATCATTCCCTTCCTTTAGCTCTTCATGAACTTGGAGACCTGCAGCCCATCCATCTCCCCACTCCACTCCCAGGTCCTCTACTTTTACAGTCCTTCCAGCCATCATTTTCTCCTGCACCCTTCCCAGTGGTCCAACTCTGTCCTGAAACCTGGCCCCAAAACCAGACCTGCTCCACCTAACATCTTTCTTGCCCACGTCTTGGGGGTTTCACTCCTTTTTAGAATCATAGAATGGTTTGGGTTGGAAGGGACCTTCAAGATCATCTAGTTCCAACCCCCCTGCCATGGGCAGGGACACCTCCCACTAGACCA
>NW_010115835.1:0-31432 GCF_000699245.1 Pterocles gutturalis | reverse complement strand
CTTACCGGCTGCTTCCCCTCTGAAACTTCTCGGCTCTCTTTTTGCTAACAAAATACAGTGCTTGAACTGGCAAAAACTGAGCTAATTCTTTGAAGCAGACCAAGTTTTAAAATCTGGGGAAAATACAGAAGTTTTAAGTACCTGTGGACCAGAGACTTCTGTGTTTCAGTAGGAACGTAAAAAAGCAACATGTTGGTACACTGACGAGCCTGCTGTGCATTCCAGCTTATTAAGTTTTAATAGGCAGGCCTCAATACCTGAAAAAAATCACAGAAGTTTAAATTGCGTGTGTAACATTACATTAATGTAACATTATAGGTCAGTGAGATGAAAGGTGTCGTTCTCGTAATTATCACGATGCCTAGTGTGAGGTAAAAAAACCACATACCGCAGAACTGTGTAATTTATGACTCGACGTGGTGCAGGCATACTGTTGTGATATTGTTGGGTGGTTTTTTTTTGTTTTTTTTTTTGAATCTCAGGTTCTTAGCTTTTCCTACATTGTGCGTCACATTACACCAGAAAAGCTTAGGGAGACAGTTTCCCAAAATAAAAGTTCACAAGTCATCTGATGTGTCTCTCAAGTGGATTATCAGCCTTTAGGTGCCACAGCCCACAGGGTGTCAGAAAAGATATAGTCCAGCCCATGTGGTCTGTGTGTTGCTCTTTAATCCCTGATGAGTGGTTCCTACGCTTCACCGCAGAGAGGAGAACTATATGATGAAATACTGTAATTTCTTAATAACTATATACTTAATTCTATAACCAGTGTTCGTTACTTTTTTTCCTATCTCCAGGATGTATTGCAGATTAAACACGCATCTACATTTAATTGAGGCTGTCATTTACCAACAATTGGCAGGACTCAGAGCTGAAACTTTGTACGTACAATGTCACACACGCAGCAGATGCAGTACAGGCTGGTGGACAATGTTGTAAGGTTGCTTGTGCTTCATCTTTAATGTTTTACCTCAGCGTAATGGCAGGTTAAACTTGACCTGCTTGTGAATACAAGATGCAGGTGTGTTATGTTACTCACCTGTATCAAACAATGGAAAAACCAGTAGGGAGCTTCACCAGTGACACCAAGTATAGATCCTAGTGCTCACGTGGAGGCTCAGCCATACAGTTTGGTGCATGCAAGGGGCTCCTGGTGGGCCTGAAGGATGAGAATCTATGAAAACTCACCAGATAAGCATTCTGCCAGAAAGGGATTAACCTTTCCAGAGGCAGCTGGGAAATAAAGAAGCAAAGTTCTGAATAGGAGCTTATGTTGGAATTACTTCCTCAGTAAGTCTGATGCAAACAGCGTCCACTTTTTGCTGTCATACAGGTCTAGGAATGTGTGCTGAAATTTGTTGCATTAAAAATTGTCTGTAGTTTTTGGGAAATAGAGCAAAGAGTAACATGCCATATAAAAATACATTGCTTTGGACATGCTGTGTGTGCTGCAGGAATAAAGAAAACTTGATTATTTTCCATTATTAGTTTAAACTGAAGTGGGCAGCTGCTGAGCAGACGGCGTTACAGCGCAGATAACGAACTTGATGCAACGAACAGCGCTGTGTGGGGAGGCGCGTGTGGCATGGGCTCTTGATGGTCTGGCTGCTGCAATGCTGCTGTGCCACGTTTCTCAGGGTGGGTTAATAATCATTCACATCATCAGTGCAGGGCTGCTAAGAATTTGGTCGTTTTTCAGAGCTGTATTGTGTCTCTGAAAAGGTGGAAACAAATACTTATCAAGGGATCTTTTTTTGGTGAACCTTGCAAATAAAACTCGATTTAGTATCAGGAAATACTGTTGTGGCATTTCTGAGGACAGAGTATATTTGGTTTCTGAGGGTTTCTGTAGTTGGTTTCCTTACTCATAACATAACGTAACTGAATAATCATATGGTAATGAAATTGTCAGTATACAGTGGTTTGTTTTTTTTCTCCTGTGTCTTAGTGGGCACCAGTTACTTGAAAAATTATCAGTGCAGGTAACCTGAGAGAGTTGTTCCCCTTAGATGAAATATTCAACTGTGACATGGTGCTACGTGCCCATCAGCATATCGGCTGCTTTGTGGGGTTTGCATTTATGTATTGAAGACTTCTGAAGGGTTAGGCTAGCTCAGGAGCACTGCTTTGGGGTCTTTGGGGAGTCCTTCCCAGTGTCCTCTGACGTGAGACCACATGCTGCAGCAGGAACTCTTCAAGTCTAGCGATACTATCAAGCAGATTTTATTCACAGTTTCTGTGGCTCCCATCTGAAGATAGACATTGATTTAAAACTGCTGATTAGTAAATGCTTCTCTGTGAGCTTTTGTACCACCGTATTGTCCAAGCAACCTGAAGTGCTGTTACCTTCTCTGCAAGTGTGGTGAGAAGGGGGGGGCTTTTACTCTGCCTTGCTGGGCTGGCTCCCTGCCTCTTGGTTTTGGCTGCTCTGTTCCTTTGCAGGTAGTCCAGCTGACTTTTCTGATGTCTCTGGTCTGGGAGCAAAAGGCCCAATTTACTGCTGCTTGCCAGATTCACACAGTAGAATAGAATGGATTTACTCCACTAAATTCACCTGAGTACTGTCAAGAGTGGAGAAAATAAAAAACCAGCCTCAGTCTTCTGAGCATTCAGCTATGGCACCATGGCAAATTTTGTGGCATTTCTGCAGTCTTGGTAGTGACTTTGGCTGTGATGTTGGGAACACAGACTGTTTCTGAAGTTACCTTTAGTTCTGTTATGGTTTTGTGTGTGGGGTTTTGTCTGGTAGCAGGGAGGGGCTTAATGGCTCCTTAAGCAACTGCTAAGAGTTCCCTTGGCTCCCAGTCTGCTGCTGGCAGCAAGGGAGGGGTTACAGTGGTGGCTTCTTTTTAAGTGACTTAACGATTTGCCCCCTCCCTCTGGCTCCAAGCATTTGGTAACCGGGAGGGGGAGAAGGAGTACCACTGATCTAGCCTCTGTGAGAAACTGCTGGAAGTTTCCCAGCTCCAAGCTGGACCCACCCCAGACCAGGGCTGAGCCAATCGGCACCTCTGCGAATAACAGAGTGAAGAGGGGGCATGGAATAATGGGTTGGTGCGGCCCCGGGTAGGGCCTGGCTTGGGCGGGCCAGTCTGGCCGTCCAGCCACCTGCCTGGCTTCTGTGAGCGAACTGACCTGCTGTAGCCTAGGCCTCCACCATGACTCGCCCGGGAGCCCTTTTTCCCGGGAGCCGATGAAGACCTTTGGCCAAGAGAGAGAGAGAAGGAAGATGCTGAAGGAGACAGCCAGACAGACACTCAGTCGGAATTATGAAAGGGAAAGCTCTCAGCATTTCCCCTGTAGCATGGTGAAGAAAGATGCAGCCATGGAGGACCTCACATTGGAACTAGAAGCCCAAAGCGGATCTGGGCCGTTGTCAGGGGAGTGTAGCTCCGTTTGGAAAAAGACTCACACCAGAGAAGTTCTAGAGAAGGACTCTCCCATGAGAAAGGGACTCCACGTGGCAGCTGGGAAAGACTGAGGAGGAAAGAGCGGCGGGATGGCTGCACCCCCCCTTACCCTGACTGCACCCTCCATTCCCTGCCCCCCTGCCCTGTGCCGCTGGGGGGGAGAAGGTTCAGAACAAAGCGTTTGGGCTTTGGGAAGAAGGGAGGGGTGGGGAGAAGTGCCTTTTTAAGATGTGGTTTCTCTCTTTCAGTATCTTGCTTCTTGTTGTAGATTGTTAATAAATTTAATTGTTTTTTTGTTCTTCCCAAGTTGTGTTGGTTTCTTGCCCATGACCCTAAGTGGTAAGTGAAACCCTCCCTGTCCCTGCCTCAGCCCACCAGGTGTGTAGTAAAAACTGTCCCCTTGGCTTTATAAACCACAACAAGTTCTTAACTTGCTGTAAGTAATCTTCTGGGGCATTTTCAGATGCATGAAGTCCAGAGGGCCACACCCTTTGGTTTCTGGATTTTTTTCTACCCTCACCCACTGCTTTGATTGTTCCTCAATCTACCCATAGTTGAACTGCATCCTTTAAAAGTGGGGAGGTCAAACAGCTCCTTAAAGCTAGTTGCTAACATAAAGTTTATTCTGATGCCGAAGAGACAATATTTGAGCAGAATCTTCTAATCAGATTTGGACAACATAACTTTATTTACTTTTTAATTTTTATTTTGCATTTATAGTTGAAGATTATTTTTAATCGCATGTGCGGATTAGGTGGTTGCTTGTATGAGCCACTGTATGTTCACTTGATTCATGGTAAGTACTGACATGCAGTACGATGGCTGATTCGAGCAGTTGGCTTCTCCTGAGACTCATTGAGCACTGAGGAAATGAATGTGAATGAAATGAGTGTCTGAACATGCAGTGGTGGGCCCAAAGAGATGGAAGGGTGGATAGGAAGAGACACAAAAGATAAATCTCAAGGCACTCTTACTTAATGGAAGTAAAGTAGTTCTTTAATTGTATTACTCTGAAACTGCTAGAAGAAGTTGAAGAAAGGAAAAAAAAAAGACCATCTGCTTGTACAGTAATTACACAAACTAAGGCGATCTGCTGTCACTGAACATTTCATCATAGCTTTGTAAGAAGTCCTAGTGTTGGGTAGCTTCCAGTGAGGTATTTGTGTAGCATTGCTGTTGGAACTGGGAGCTATGATGCTTCTCATCAAAGTTGATCGATTCACAAGTATTAGCACGGGTCCTCCAACAGAAGAGTACTTGCAGTGGGAGCAGAGCCAGCTGCTTTCCTAAGTGATAGGATTAGCAGGAAAAATAAAATTTCTTCAATAAAAGAAGAGTCCCAGAAGTCAGACCACAATTTTGTATGTAAAGTACTACCCATCTGGAAGGTTCAAGTCTTTTGAAGGGGAAAATCTGGTGGTAACTTTGGCATCTGCTACTTTCAGTGACTTCAATTCTTATTAAATATTAGGGAGTCAAGGGGCCAGATTCCACAGCAAAGATGTCAAGTGGTTTAATAATCCGTTGGCCGAATGCATGCAGCTTGCTTAAAGTTGGCCCTTCCAGTATTTTTTCAGAAATGCTAATAAAGGTTGAGCTATGGCCTCACTTTCATAGTAAAAGGTGTTGGATTACAAGCTGGCTGTGAGCACATGCAAAAATGGCATTTGGTATTGCTGAAGTGTTTGTATCGCTCCCTCCTCTTGTCTTGCCCAAACCTCCACCAGCATATTAGGTCAAGTGCAGCGTGACGTAGATGACAGCTTCTATATTGGAACTCACAGTATGTCATGTAAAACAAGCATGAAAAGATGCAACCCTTTTATGTTGCTAGTGATGAGCATGAGGGACTACACGCTTCAGCATTTATGGAAGGTCTAGCAAACTTAAGTGTGTATGAAAGATTTCATTTGCTTAAAGCTGAGCTCCTCAGAAGAGTGAACATCGTCCGAGTGGTTACCGTCATTTAGCTCTTTTTTAGCATTTGCTCAATGTGTAAATTAATGTTTGGAGTTGATACAGGCTGTTTTGAAGAGGTGGTACATCTTAACCCGGGGTTCTTTACACTGAGAGTGATGTGGCAACTAAGTATATGGGCTGCTCTGTTCGGTGTCTGGAAGTTAGAGGACAGACTTCGCTTAATTGTTGTGCTATATAATGCACATAAACCTGTGGCCTTGCAAAATAAATGAACAATTACATGTATTAACCTCAGCAGTAGTACTAATTATTGGTCATGGAAAGCAACTAGAAATGCCTAATTGTGACTATGTTGATTTTAAGTTCATCCTCTGCCCAGTACTTCTACAGCTGTAATTTTTGTTATTTATGGAAAATGCATTTCACAGCGATGTGGAAGGATGGTATATGTTCCAAGGATGTTGCTTACTCACTTTGCAAGTTGGTGTGGTGAGGAAAGCTCTTTGACTTCGGGAAGGCTTTTCTGTCAAATAGTCTTTTTTGACTAACAGTTCTGAGCAGCACTTTTTTTCCCTTACTCATGATCTTGAGCAGAGCAGGGGTTTGGATTATTCTCCAGTTCCAGTTTTGGTTTCCGTTGCTCTTTGGGTTTGAATTTACATAGTGATAAAATGTACATGCAACACTTGTAACAAAGTCTAGGTTATATTAATCATTTGGAGGTAAATGGAATTGCCATTAAACTTTACCAAAAACATGATTTTTTTATACTTCTATGACGTGAAATATGTTCTTGTTCTGAGGTTACCAAGTACTTTGAGGTTAAAGCGTAAAGTGTTTTAATGGTGTAAAGTTTGACTGGTGTATTTCCTAGGAAGAAAGGGCTGAAAACAAGCATCTGTGAACATGCTGCAAGCTGATTTTTCCTTTCTGAGATTGAAGGCCTCACATAAAGCCAATAGGGATCTTGCCTTTTTCCTCTGGTAGCTCGAGTGGCTTTGGGTGAGGTCCTGTGCAAGGGCTGTATCCCTGCCATCGGCTGACATTGCTCCTCTTGTGCACTAGCAGACCTAAACAAATACAACTCAGAAAATGAAAACCTGTAGAAACATCAAGTAAATTGTAGCAGTTGTGTTATACTTCACTTGTGTAGGGCATGCATACCTCTGGGACAAAATTTATAGTGATGATCACATCTGCTCTTCAGGGTGTAAGAGGATGTTTTTGTAGCTAACCTGCAGTCCTTACAGAAATGTAAAATAATCAGATGGCTGTCAGTCAAATTCTCTTTTTTTGACTTTGTCATTTCTTGGGGAATGTGAAAAGACCAGAAGTTGTATAATAAAAAATAATTTGAGGAAGAGGTTATGCTAGGAGATGAACTGTTCAATCTGGAGACAATCTTACCTACCATTCCTTCCTCCTATATAGTATAATGCAAATACAAACAAGTAATCTGAAATATTTAGTGTCAAGATGCAGAATACTTTAATGCAAAAAGAAATATGCACTAGAGGCCAGCTGCTTCCAGTGTACTCTTTATGTTGCTCCTGAATATGCTTTTTTAATCTGTTTATAATTCTTTTTCTTGAATAAGCTATGTTTCACTGAGAATTAATTTTCTTAGTCTCTAGTAAGCACCAGTAATTCAAAATTTAGGCAATAAACATATATGTAGCTGCTGTATTCACTTTGAGAAAGGCAGGATCAGGGCAATCCCAAGCACAAATACAGGGTGGGAGGAAAATGAATCGAGAGCAGCCCTGAAGAAAAGCACTTGGGGGTGCTGGTTGATGAAAAGCTCAACATGAGCCAGCAATGTGCGCTTGCAGCCCAGAAAGCCAACCATATCCTGGGCAGCATCAAAAGAAGTGTGACCAGCAGGTTGAGGGAGGTGATTCTCCCCCTCTACTCTGCTCTCGTGAGACCCCCCCTGGAGTACTGCATCCAGCTCTGGAGTCCTCAGCACAGGAAGGACATGGACCTGTTGGAGTGAGTCCAGAGGAGTGACATGAAGATGGTCAGAGGGCTGGAACACCTCCTGTATAAGGACAGGCTGGGAGAGTTGGGGTTGTTCAGCCTGGAGAAGAGAAGGCTCTGAGGAGACCTTACAGCAGCCTGCCAGTACTTCAAGGGGGCTGCAGGAGAGATGGGGAGGCACTCTTTATCAGGGAGTGTAGTGAGAGGACGAGGGGTAATGGTTTTAAGCTGAAAGAGGGTAGATTTAGATTAGACATTAGGAAGAAATTTTTCACTGTGAGGGTGGTGAGGCACTGGAACAGGTTGCCCAGGGAAGCTGTGGATGCCCCATCCCTGGAGGTGTTCAAGGCCAGGTTGGATGAGGCTTTGAGCAACCTGGGCTAGTGGAGGGTGTCCCTGCCCATGGCAGGGGGGTTGGAACTAGGTGATGTTTAAGGTCGCTTCCAACCCAAACCTTTCTATGATTTTAATGTTAATTTGAAATGGTGGCAATTAGGAGAATTGATTTCATAAATGATTATGTGGTAGATGACAATGGCATTCAGTGACCAAAACAACACTGTCGTTATTTCAGTCATTTATTTTGATGCGGTCCTGCTGCGTATCTTCATCAGAGTGTGTATGAGTGTTACGGGAGTGACCTCAAAATGCATTTGAAGGCTTAATGTAGACTTCAGATGCTTGCCTGCTTGCAGGTGAAAGCTGCGTACCAAATTACTGTGGTCTACCTTTGCTTTCTTTGCCTTCATATCAAAGGACTGACATTGATCCAAGTAAGTTTGGTGACAAACTTATAGGGAAGCCCTGGACATTTACATGCTTTTGTAGCAATCTGTGTTGCAGCTTCTGTAACTGTTGGAGAGCGTCTCCTAGCTTGCATCACTGATTGTTCTACTGGGTTAGCTGAGTGATGTGAGAGTTGTTAAGGTCCCAGCTTTGATGCAAAAAGTAAAAATAAACCACTCATATACCTGTCTGTATTTCTGTTTGGGGCCAGGGAGCTCTTCTTCCTGTTTGTCTAGGCTCTTGGTTTGCCTGTAGAGTCTTCCTACTGAGGCTTCAGGTCTTCATTATCTGAACTGTTGTTTTTTTTTTTTTGTTTGTTTGTTTTTTTTTTTTTTTTTTTTGCATAGAGGGCGGGAAAAGATAAGAGGAGTTCTAAGAAAAACTCCAGATAGCTGCTTTTCCCCATAAATTTGTTTGGGCCATATTGCAAGAGCTTCCTGACTCACTTAATGAGTATGCTCACGTGAAAAAGATGGATTTGTGGAAGGGGAGCAAAAAATTCTCTGCAGCAGCAACAGCACAGAAAGGGGAGGAGGCTGAGGAGTATGCTGCTTTGCGCTCTCAGGCTGAGGGTTATTCATCCAGATGTCAAGTACCATGGATATGGCAGGGTGGGCCAGGCAGTTGACAGCTTTATTGACAGTAACAAATTCACTAAAAATTGCTTAGAACTCCTATGGTATTTGGAAGGAAAAGGAAAGCTGAAAGGTGCTTAAAATAAAATCCCATGGTTTACACAGCCTTCCAGGGAGAAACTAGGGTCATCTGCTGCAGTTATAAGTGCTCTGTGCTCCTGGGAAGACACAGGGGAAGGTGGTAGTGTGATTGTGGAGGGTGGGAGATAATGTTATGTGGAATTTTTTTTGTATGCGCTTCCACTTCACAGGACTGCACTGGGGAGTCTTCCTTTTTCCGTGCTCAGTGTAAGCACTTGTACTTTAGAGAGGCTTTCTAGCTGTGTTGTAGGACTCTTTCCACACAGTCCTAGCGTTGGTAATAATTGCATTTTCCTTATAGTTCAGAACATTTCTTAAATTGACTAAATACTCCTGAACTATGTAAATGCTCTTACAGATGGGAAATGCTGACACTGAAACTGTCAGTTCTCATCCTTTGTCTTCAGCGGCCATGATTAACAGTGGTTCTGGATTTTGGTCTGTGTCCTAGGGCAGCTATCCAGAGAGATAGCTACCTGTGCATAACATCTTGTTCTTGTTTCACCTATCCAGAATAACCCCAATCTCACTGGCAAGTTTTTTGTGAGATTAAGAGCCTGTCTTCAGAACAGAACAAACACCCCGGTCTTTGCTGACTGTTACCTTGGGGCAATTACCCAGGCCTCTCTTTAGACCAGATTCAGCTGGGAGATAAAGTCTGTGTTGGACACCATGATCTGGAACTTAGTTATAGGCCAAGGAGTTCTAGTGTCTTGCTCAACCTGCTTCCAGAGCCAGGGTAAATACCAAGAGCTTGGTCAGGTATGTGAAAATAATTGGATGCCTAGGATGGTCCAGAGCCAGGGTAAATACCAAGAGCTTGTTCAGGTATGCGAAAATAATTGGATGCCCAGGATGAGGAAAAGGTATTTGTTGCTGTTACCTTCTGTGGATATTTTTGGTTGCATTCTTGTATTTTAATTTTTTTTTTTTTTCTGTGGATATTTTTGGTTGCATTCTTGTATGTTGTTTTTTTTTTTTTTAAAAAAAGCACCTTTGACTAGTCTTTACCTGATTTAGTTCTGTACCAATTTTAATATCTAAAGCACCTTTGACTAGTCTTTACCTGATTAATTTTAGTTCTGTACCAATTTTAATATCCGAGTTAGAAACCATTGTGAAAGAGCTGAGCAAGAAATTCTGCTGCACCTGAACTGTACATATGGCCTCAAATGCATTTCAGATATTGAAACAAATATAATAAAAATGAACATTAATTTATAAGCTTAATTAACATTCTGGAGATATACTGGGTTAATTGATAGCTGCATTTTTTTTCTCAATGGCAACCTGATTTTTTCCTTTCTTTCTTTGTTTTAAATAAAAAGTGCAGTTCCTGTAGTAGTGTCACCCCAATTCTGTGTTAGTCCACAGACCTCTGAAACGTGGTGGGTGTACAGCTTGTGACCCCTTCTTTTCTTGCAAACAGCACAGTGTGCCAGCCACAGGGTTACCTGCTATCACTAAGTATTCTGGAAATGAAGGAATGTCTCTTCCCTGACCCTGCCTATATGGAAGCCGTATCATTTGCATTTTTAAACCAAATCCCCTTGCTCCCCACTTCCTGCCCTAACATCAACCCTTTAATATTGGAAAGGAGTGGAGTTGCCTGTAATGGTGTAAGTAGCTGCTAAAGATAGTTGGTACCTCATGAATTCAAGATTGAGCCCAAACAGATGATTTTGCAATTGCTTGTTCTGTAGTAGCAGGTGTGCATAAATATTGAAAGTGTGTTACTAGTTATTTATAATCTCTAGTGGTGGTGTGTGGCTAGAACCATGGCATGGAACTGAGTATACAGTCTTCTAGAAAGTATTGTTAACTTCTGTGGTGTGATAATTTAAAATTTATTATGCAGTCATTGTATTTCGTTAGACTTATTGTATCAATAGTTAGGGACAATAACTCATGCTGATCTTTCTGCATGTGTAATTTTAAAATATTGATTGTAATTGAAGACCAAATAAATGTTTCTTTCAGAAGCTTGCAGAGATGCAGGTGGTTAGGGTAAAAAGTGAAAACTGCAGAGAGGTGGCTAGGAAGAGCCCACATATTTAGTTTGCTTTTGGCAAATTGACACAAGATAATAAACTGCAGTGGTAAGAATAAAAAAAAAACCTTCCAGTACCTGTATTTTTGCAAGACAGTTGCATGGGATTAGTCATTCTGAAAAAACAATTCATATACTAGAGAGTGGAATTAAAAAAAAATAATTCTTGTCTGTGTTGACCTGTGGAGCGAAGATGGACCTTTACATCTTTCTTTTCTGTTTTCTCCTAGCTTTGCTTCCTAAACAAGGAGTATTCAACTCCCTTCGTCCCCTGCTGCCTTTGTTCTTATCTGACAAGCCCTGACTGGTGGTAGAAGGAAAGGGGTTATAAATTCCATACCTACCTGTTACTGTCCATGGAGGAAACTCTGCTCAGGCAGTGTTTAACTTTTGATAAGCAGTTATGTTCGTCAGAGCGTTCTGCTACACGTACACACAAACCACAGACTTTGGTTCTGGGTGCCTCAGAGTGGTTTGCCCTTCGCATAATAAATATCCACCTAGAAAGACATTCTGCATGCATTCTGTGGTAGAATTGGTAGGTACCTGGTTTAGGATTTTTAGGCAAATCAGAAAATGCCTACTGTTCTGTTACTGCTTTAAAAATAAAATCTCCAGCTAGTGTCTGTTCTCACCTACAGCTGACCCTTCTGGCTGTTTTGTTCTCTTCTGTTGCTTTCTGTCAGGGCTGCTGCTGCTGTTCCTCTGTCCTGGAACCACTGAACCACTTAATCCTGTAAAATCTCAAAGCTGCCTTTTCTTATGAATGCTGATTGTTCCAATTTATTTATTTTTGATGTTCTGTAGGGCAGGTGTGGCTTAGGAACAGGACACTTAGGCATAATAGTATGATATACTGTACTTGTATTGTTTAGAACTCTGTGTTAGTACTTTAACCCTATAAACACAGAAAGCGCCTTTCTCATCTTCACCATGAGTGGTTTGTCTTTCAAACTGAAGAACTGATGCCAGGTTTCAGGGTTGAGGAGACTCCAATCTGCACATATTGGCTCCATTCTTTACTAATGCCCAATATCTTTTTCCCTAATTTTCACTCTCTTCCTTCTAGAGAAAACAAATAAGCAGAGTATAGCAAAGAGTAAAGATGAAGAAATCTGAAGTTGAAGCAAGGAAGGAAAGGAGTTTGTGAAACACAAAGAAGTTTGCTTTTTTTTTTTTTTTTTTTTTAATGAGCTCTTTAACAGGAGGGGTCTTGGTTGGGGTTTTTGAATCTCAAAAGCTGGCCAGAGTTACCTCTCTGAATAGAAACCATGTCATCTTCTTGCTAGTCAGAGGCATTCCTAATTCAGGAGCAAGTGTACAGGCCACTCACTTTCCCCTCACTCACTTTGGTATTGGATGCTCAGGGTTGTTCGTGCAGTCTGCTTGAGGCATGTACTTGAGTGAGATTCAGAGCTCTTAATAGACACCAAAACTATCCTCCATTCACTCTCTTCAAAGTCGTTATCTGTTTTATCTTGAAAACCCCTCTTGTCAATATTACTAAGTAGCATCTCATATCAGATCATTTCTATAGGTTATTGTAGCTGTCTTTTCAAGTTGTTTGAATTCCTGTTAGTGTCTTGAATTTCCCTCTTCTGCAGGTGACCTGTCGTGGTGCTATTTTTTTAATTAATTTTATGTAGATTACACTCTTTAAGAGCAACATTAATGATCTGGATGTAGATGACTCTGCTCCATATTTTCACTTTGAAGCAGAAGTTAACCTACCTGAGACTTGGAATTTTTTGCTTGTCTTCACTGCTCAGGATGTTCAGAACCAAATGCTCAATCCAAAGGGCAAGGTTCAAAGGACTGGTTCTCAGCTACTGACTATATGCTGAAGCACTCCTGGTGAAGAAATAAGCAACCTCCTTCTCAGATATGACATATCCTTTTCCTGTTCTTCCAGGAATACAGCGGACTTTCTCTTAAGGTCAGTTTTAAAGCCATCCTGTTTAGAGTCCTTGGATTTATTAAACGTTGGGCTAGTGGCCCATCCTTCCTAAACAAACATTGTTTTGTTGCTGTTCTAGCAGGATTGCTTCTTTTCTTTCTTTCTTTTTTTTTTTTCTTCCCTTTTCCCTCCCAGTGGTTCCACAGCAGAACAGATCTCTTCTCAAGATCATAAAGGCCTTCCCTTCTAGGTACCCTTTGGTTGCTTTCTATTTTGTTGCCATGGGTAGGTGGCTTAGGAGGAACAGATTTCTTAATAATAGCTTCTCTGTCAGGCAGTCTGTGGCTAATTTTGAGACTTCTTGTGGACCTTCTCTCCTGACGTGTACGCTGATTTGCTCACCATGACCCCAGCTTCCCACCTTTGCACTGCTGGACTTAAGCAATCACACATCTTGTATGATGGCAGTTTTTCAAATCCAGTAAGCAGAGCTAATGACAAGCACTCAAGAAAGCAAAGTTGTTGGTGGTTTGTTTTTGGGTTCTTTTTACTTTTCACTAAGAGCAGAACATAAGCATGAAGACCATTATCAGAAGGCTTTGTGTTTGTATTTGGGTAGATACAAATCTAATTTGGATTCCTTTCCAAGACAGACTTCTGTTTCACAAGCATCCGAGACAGCAAATTGGCTGTCCCTCACTTTAAAACAATGCACCAAGTTAAACTGCATTGTGTTGTGTTTTTTGAGGCCCAAAGTGTCTTACAGCATGGCGAAGGAGATGCGTTTTCTCTGTTGGTATCCTTACTATGCAGTGGTGTATCATATGTTGTTGATTGTTAGGTAGGTGAAGCTGAAGTCCCACAGTCCTCCTGCCTCCTTGCTCTGTACTAGTTGATGCTATGGTGTCGTGGCTGTGCAATTGGATGTCGAAAAGGATTCCTGCAAACAAAACAGCTAGTGAGTAGTCATGTCCCTAAGCAGTATGAGTTTACCTGGGCAGAACAATGTCCTGGCACTTAGTTGAGCATATATCCATGTGAGTTTGACAAAGCAAGAACTTGCCTGTTTGGTATCTCTAGAAGGTTCCGTGCTGTCTGATACTGAGACATGTGCACTGTTTGCTGCCTCCAGTTGCACAGGTGATTGCTGGGCTGTGCATCCCAGAGAAAAGCACAGCTGTGATATTGCTCCATTTGTACTGCTTTGACTGTCATATATCCATAGGTACACTCTGAGTTTTCTTTACTTTGAGAAGGGAGAGCTAGTGATTCGGGGGATGACAACACATATCCTAGTTTTTGCATAATCAGCATAGAAGTTTATATTTAGGAAGTGCTGAGCTCTTCATGCTCTGAAAACTGATGGCCTTTTGTGGTGTCTGCTGCTGGTGCTGAGTGCTTTTTAAAATTGACCTATATGGTTTAGTTAAACAAAGCCGATCTATTGGTATGTGGAAAACCTTTGGTGCTTATACGGACTAAACAGAGCTTGGCAGCTCTTCCTACCTGACGGCCTGAGGAAAGAGAAGACACGGTAGTGAGAGGTAGATCTGTATAGAGGCAGCTCCATCCTCCCCTCTTGGATGCTGTTTCTGGAGGTGACACAGAGGAGAGCACACAACACAAATCTGTAGCACAGATTTGAGAACATTGCATTTCTAGTGATCTGATGGACCTGTTAATAAAGTAGGAACTTGTTTAGCCATAATTTTGTTTCTATTGCTTGGGATGTGTTGTAATATGAAAGACATCCAGTAATGATGACAAGACTTTACGAGAATGGCTTGAATAACACATTGGCTGGCTTGCAGAGATGCAGACTTCAGCAGATCTCAGTTGGAGGAGAACACAGAAAAGCCTGTACGTTTGCCTGCCGCAAAAATTTAGTAACAATAAGATATGTTGATAAGTGCATATCTGTCAGTTGTGTTCAAGTGCTCAGATAACCGCAGTGATGGTCACAGTTTAAAGAATTGATAAATGGCATAGTGGCTTGTAGTATTTTAATGTTTGTTCAGGGCTTGGAGGATTGATTGTGGGCCTTTTCTGAGAAGGAAGGAGTTCCTACACGTTTTGTCAGCTGTGGGTCTCATGCTGAGTGAGTGTGTGTATTCCGTTGGCTGATTTTTGTCAGTTCCAGTTTTGTGGGAGCAGCTTACACAGTGGTCTTCTGATGAGGAGTAAGATTTTCAGATAAATACAGTCTTTTCCTGCTCATATACACTTGTGATGTCAGCTTAATGGTACTATTCTGAACTGGACTTAGGAAAATGACAACAGTGCTCCTTGTTTCCCAGGCATGGGTTACGAGCACTGCACTGTGCTGTGAGTACAAGGGGTTGTTGGGGATTAAGTTTTCCTTCTTGGCATATAGCCAGTGTTCCCAAAGAATTGAACGTGACAAAGATGACTTTTAAAAATCACCAGTGCCTTACCACTAGATAGAGATTTCTGCATTGTTTCCGACTTCCGTTGTTTTTTCTGTGCATCCTGCTTTAAAGTTAGTTGATCTGGATCAAGGATTTGGAGTCCTGTACTTTTCTTTGTCGTTTCCCCGCAGCTTTAGCTGACTACAGGTGAACAGATAAAGCATTGCCTGTAAGAGATAGCCAGCACTCTTCTGTGTATATATGGACTACAGAGGAAACAAATCTGTTTATTAATTACAGTGAAGTGGAATTTGCATGGTTTTGTCTTCATGTAACTGTGAACCGGCATTACTGGTGTAGATTCTGTCTAGTGGGGTGAGGGAAATAGGAAAACCCTTTGCAAAGCAGATTGGAATAAGATCCAAACTACTTTTGTCTACAGTGCTAGTAGGTCTGAGTTTTTATAAGATTTGTGTTACTTGTTTTGCCATCTGATCTCCACCTTCATGGCTATTTCATTTGGTGCAGTAGATCTTGAACGTTTGCTTCAGCAGTAATATTGTAAAAGAGAAAAGAATAAAATGCTAACCTATGTGATGGTGTTGGGTGTTACATTTGGGGGCATGGAGGGTTTTTTTGTTTGGTTGGTTTTTTGAAAGCTCTGCCACCTTCCCCTTTTTTTGCAAAATCTTTCGGTCTAGATCTTGGGCTGATTCATGAGTGTTCACCTTGATTTAGGTGGGAGGAGGAAGGGCATACTTTATTATGAAAGAATACGTTTGAGCTCCTCAGTAGTAAAGTAAACACACCTTGCACTTAAGCAGGAAAAGTGTTGGTGGATAACAATGGTAGAATTATAGTTCAATTGATTGACTGTAATAATAAACATGAATGTTTGGCAATGTGTCTTTTCCATTTAGAAGTGACTGCAAGGATTACATGGTTTAGCAAACCACAGAGGAGGAGAACCAACCCGGGAGGTGGAACCAGTCCTGGGCTGGTGGCGGGGCTGGGTCTTCTCCTTACAGGAATTGTTGTGAGGTGCCAGGGAGGTGGGTGGGCAGGAAGGATCTTTACACCTACGACATAAAGAGGTAATTTGCACCTCTTAAAGCAAAATCTTTGGATTATCCCAGGCTCTTTTGGATTGCACATGGATGATTTCTCTGATGAAAAGATCCTGATGAGCATATCAGGAGATTTAGGCTCATAAATAAGCCTATACCTAAATATATAAAACCAAACCTGTACCTTTGTCTACATATAAGTGTGTTACATGTAAATAGATACTTTGTTTTTGCTTTGGTTAGGAAACTGACTTCCAGTTTCCCTTTCAAGGAGGCAAGATCACAGTATTCAAAATGGGTTTTACTCTAGAGAAAGTAGATAAATACTTTCTATTTCTGATTGCCCTTTTTTAAAAAAAAAAAAACCAGATGCTTACAATAACTATACTCTTGCCATTTTTTTTCTCTATCACAGAAATCGTGCTGCTGAGGCTTTGATAACTATCTCCTCTCAGTTGTGAAGGAGAAAATCTTAAATGGTCCAAGTATGTGGGCAGGTGAGGTGAACTATAAATATTTATCCCAGCAGCCAAGTATTTTAACTGCTAAGCTTCGTGTTGTGTCTGTGAGCTTTAATTTCAGAGCAGTGTCTGAGAGACCATTTCTGAATCCAAGGTTTATTAAGTGCTCCAAGGACTTATTATTATTAGTTGCTGTATTTATTTCTGATGTCTTTTCAATTTTTTTTCTATTACTTTGTTGTTGATTTTTTTCTTTCTTTTTTGATATTCCTATTCTAAATTTTATCTGGTTTGAGCTTTTGATGTGGCAAATGTTGAACAACTTTACATCATCTGACTACAGCAGGACTTGATGACTCTCTTATACATTCTTACTTGTAGCTCATTGAATTTGGCAGCAATTAATTGGCTTTTTGACACTGATAACCAGAATCTGCTGTAAGACATGTGTTAGTAGTACTTGAACCTGGGTTGGGGAAAAAAAAAAAAAAAAAGTAAAAAATGTCATACCCTGAAGGAGACTGAGAGTATGAGAGAGAAGTTATATGGCACATTAGTGCTGTGAAGACCAGCAGGGTATCCTGTGCAGTCAGTAAAGCTGCTGAGGCTGGCAGAGTAGGCAGGGGTGTGCTGAAGGCGGTGATGCATGCTTTCAAGGGGGATGATGGGGTCTCAGAGGAGTGCAAAAATGGCTGTGAGCTAAAGGTCAGCAAAGGAGAACCACCTTTCTCTCTGCCTCTGTTTTTCCTCTGTCTTTCTGTGAAGTGATGGGATCACGCTTCCATTGTGTGTGCTCAGACCAGGAGACTATACCAAAAATGAAAGGTGAGGGAGAGATGGACGTGACCCCCTAGATGGGTCACAAAGTGCTGTTTCTGACTCTCTTATTGGACCTTTAGCTGTTGGACAAGTACTTAATCTCTTTATGATCTGGGATTATATTTGACTTTGTATTGAATAACAAAAATGTGGTGCTGCCCGGTTATCTTCGCAGAAAGGAAACTGGAAGAAGAAAGAATTGATGAATAAAATGTAAGCAGTGGTTGAACAGAGACTGTAGAAGGAATGCTCTTTCCTGCAGTTAGCAAAGCTTCCTCTCTTCTGTTTTGTTTTTATTTGTTCCACCCCTCTGGTATCCTCTCTGTTCTTTATAAACTTCAAACATTGAACTAAAAAGAGTCTTTGAGGCTGAGGTAAAGGATTTCATTTGCTAGTAAGAACAGATTAGCTAGCTCTTTTAAAACAGAGCTGTATTAAAAGATTCCCAAAGGATTGCTTTTCACCCAGAAAGTAGTGTTGTGAAGTCTCTGAGGATCAAAGTGGGTGCTGATGAGCAGTCTGCCTCTTAATGAGTGTCACTTGCCACATCTTTTCACTCTTTCAGTGTGTGCATTCCGCTTAGACAAGGGACAGTCTGTGATGTGGTTATTTTTCTGTGCATGGTACTACTGTAGTGCAGTGATGGGTACCTGGAAAGGAGCGTGCCTGTGATATTAGGTTAATTTTAAGTGACTTACTGAAGTCACTTATTCTTGAATCAGTTCATCTATAGAAGTCACTGCCTATAAAAGAAACTATGGCAGAAATTGCAAGCTATGGACATACTGTAGTTTCTCTTTCTGTGAATCAAAACCGTATTGTGGTCTGCCCTAAGGTCACCTTGTGGAGACTGACACTGCCATGAAGATGGCTCATATTTATTTTCTCCTCTGCCTTTGCCTTCACCCCACACCCACAAACTCCCCCTTCTTTCGAGAGTGTGAATGGTGACTGAGGTCATGATGCAGGGCAATGTCTCTAGGTCACCACACTTCTCCAGCAGCACATACATTCACAGGTGTGTGGTTTAGGGTTTGGGTTTGGGGTTTTTTTTTTATTTTTTTTGGGGGGGGGGGTTGTGGTTTGGTTTTTTTTTTTTTTTTTCTTTTTTTTGTTTTCTTGTCAATCTAGAGAGGTTTGCCTGCAAAACAAAACATTAAAGTGTTTGCAAGGGTAATTTTAAACTGTGTGTGGTTATAACCTAGTTTATATAAAAACTCCAGCTCTGCCCCTCCTCACTCCATGTCACTTCTTTCACATGAAAACTAATATCTGAAGACCAAATGAGAGTTTTCTGTTGTCTTGTAGGTCATGCTAAAGGTAAGGTTGTCTCCAGTATTAAATGGGCTAGAGTGAGATTTAAGTCACCTTGAACGGTATTTACCTCCCATATGAGAACAGAGTTTTGGTTTGATTCTGTCGGCTCTAGGTGCTTACAGAGGAACTGTTTTCTCCTATAATTCACTAGGAGAGTTAGGAACTTGTGTTAATATTTTGCAGTCATTTGTTTTATTTTTCCTCCAGTCTGTTTTCCTCCCTACTCTGAGTTTGCTGCTCCCCACTCTTAACCACTCTTGCCCTGGTCTGTCCTTGATCCTTTTGTGCCTCGGATTGTGCCTTATTCCACACAGGACTGAATGAGGTCTTCTGGATCATCCAAGTGCACAGGCAATTGGGTCTTGTAATCCTGTTTGTAAGTGTTTTGGCTTCTGTTTTAAAACACATACTGATATGGCCTCCCATTAAGAACACAAAGTGTTAAAAACAAATTTTCTGTGATCTTTACAAATATTATTCAAATTTCCTGTCTAAATCTGGGCTAGTTCTTCTTGTCTTTATTTTTATAGTTTTCATCTTTCCTATTTCACCATCCAGCTTACCATGTTTTGCGTTTTTCTCTGTTGCATGTGAAACTCAAGGAGGAACATTTAACTTGACCTGGTCTGCTCTTAGTGATAGTGGTAATAAAACGTTTTTTGAATTAATTATGACATATGTAATTTTTGTACATATATTGAATTCAATGTTGGCACTAAGCATATGTGAGAGACAGTTATATGTACAGCTATGGACTTCAGGGGTTTCTTCTTCAGAGTAAAATGTTTTCCTGGAAGATTTGAGCCACTAGTTAATTTAAGGAATTTCAATTTTCTCTAAACCAGGGACACTAGTGCATCATGCAGTTTGCGTAATTGTACTCTCAGTTTTTAGGAGTCACCACAGCACCTCACCTTCCTGTGAGACTATTTCTTTCTACTAAGGCCTCTGTACAGAAGTAATGGTTGGTTGTTGGCTCCCTGTCTGCATTCAACTAATTTCTGCTGATTTTTAAGTTTCAGTTGTTTAAAATCTGTCTCTGGAACTTTCTTGGCAGTGATAGTCCGTATGGTGTAGGATAACTTTTTATGCATGTCTTGCCTTTGTTTTGTTTACATAGTTTTCTTCTGTAGCAAATGTTTCTCATGTTATTTGTAAATGCGCCTTTTCTCCAGACACTTTGTATGCTGTGTAAATTATTTTACTTCCAAACTGCAAACGTCCTGCTGGTTCAACAACTATCGCTTTATGTCTTTCAGTCACTGTCATGGGTATGAGCTTCTGACTCATTGAGTCATGGTCTTGAGGTGAGAGTCCAGTTATCCAATAAATCACATGCTAATGATCTTTCAACCCACAGCTGTCATATCACATATAGTGATGGTATACTTAATGGTAAATCATACAGTCAATAATGTAGGTCTTTCAGTTTATTTTTTTTTAAGAGTTCCAGCTAAAACCATAGTTTGGAAAGGTCTGGTTGTTAGCCATTTATTCAGAGAGAGTCATAAAATCAAAGAGTATTGTGCTGTGTGTTTAGTTATAGTATGATATGGTCAAATAAAGTTACTTTTTCAGTGCAGTGGATTGTTGGAACCCAGTGTGACTGACCTTTGCTTTCATACTGTAGAAGTCACCTGAAAAACTGTATCAAGAAGGAGAGAAGAGTATTAATTGTCATATAGATACACTATACTAAAAGGGTTTCTGGAAAATTTCCAAGCAAAAATAAAAAATAGTATCTCAAGATTTTCACAAAAGCCTGCATTACTCTTCTTGTTTCTCCTGCCAGAAGCTAGATGGGATGGAATAGCAAATGTGCAGAATAAGGGTGAAGGATCAGTGAAGCCAGGTCTGGAGATCCTGCTGCTTCAGGCTTTGCTGAAGATGACCAGCTCGTATGTGATCAGGATGAGCTGTATCTTTGAAACTGAACTCTGTCTGATCGTTGTCTGGCACCTGTAAGAAGTTTGTAAGCAGTGGGGGAGCAGGCAGGAGTTAGCATGGGAGGATGGAGTACTCTTACATGTGTCATCCTGCATTTCCCTCCCTTCCCAGCTCTTGGTCAAGCCCAAAACTCACTTTTAGCTCTGTCTCAGACCTATGGTTTTGAAGGGGGATTGGCTTTTTGAGAAGGTGATTTGTGCTTAATATGAATGTAAACATTTTTACTCGTTGTGCCTTCTCAATTCTCATCTGTTGGGCTCTTCTGTTTCTTAGAAAGTCTTCTACTTCAGCTTTTAGGATCTGACATGGCTAAACTTTGCAGCCCAGGGCTGTAGAGGGAGAGGATTATGTCCTGTCTAAAATACTTAAAAAGTAGCAACTCTAATCTGGGGTAGGAAAAATAATCCTCGACAGGTTTGTAGTAATTATATGAAAAAACTGCAGTGGAGGAAGAAAGAGCTTCTAATTTTCTTTTAAAAATGTACCACCATAAAACATTAGAAGATGGCTGAGGTATGCCAGATTATCCATTTTGCACTGATCTAGCTGATGCTGTGCAAATCCTGATTGTGTAAATGTGCTGGACTAGCACACGGGTGTCACAGTGAGCTATCAAGGCACCTGCCTGCATCCGTATGGAAAATAAAATTTCACCCTCTTGCCAAACACAAGTCTGTGTAACGTCTGTAGATGTAAATCTTGTGTTTGAGCCTAGTCTCCTTCTTGAGATGATTAAGAAGAAAGGGGTGGTGTTTTCTCCTAGAAAATACTCCCAGCTGAAGAGGTTAATTCTGAGTACTTGCTTTATACTGAAGGTACACTGCATCTATCTCAGCTTCCTGTTGACTTTTGGATAAGTAGCGGTAATTCAGCCTGATGTAATGCAAATATTGTAAAACAATGTATTTTATGCCCTTACTGTGGAATATTGCAACAAAAAGAAATGCTTTAGCATTTGAATAATTTTCTGTATCTTTTATGAAAAAATAATCTGACCCTGGGTGAATCCATACCTAAGATGTTTGAGTCCCATAGTTGATTAACTGCAAAGAACAAATTTTTAGACTTTGGGGGTCATGTGTGTTCATTTTCCTCCCTAACTTCTGTTGTTTTTTTCATGCAACAATTGAAACTAAAAGGGGAGAAAACTTGGAAGCTGTCAATGGCTACATGGTATCATGGGCTTTACAGTCTCCCCTGTGCTATATGTATTCCCTATAATTGGCAAGTTCTGTGACTGAAAAATAAAACTGAATTTTTTGTTCCATTCTATTTGCTAACAACACAAGGTGTGGCATTCATATACAGCTCATGCATTGCACTTTTAAACTGTTGGAATTTTGCATGCAACCCAAAAGGATTTCTATTTTTGTCTGGTTTGCTCTTAAACAAAGCGGGAAGGAAGGAGAAGGTGATTCTCTATCCAATTTCCATTTCCTTCTGTCTTTAGAAGGTTTGTAATAATGTTGCTGTGTACATGCAAATGATGTTAATCGGGAGATTTTCGTATCAGCTTTGTCAACGTTTACATTCACTTTACACATTGAATTTGCATTTGAAAAGGGCTGTTATAATCAACATTTAAGGGATAACATAGTCAAATTTACATTTGATTGAGTAGAAATGTTAAGTAATTTTAGCTGAGCTGTTGCTAGGAAACAAGCCAATGTTTTTGTAATTTTTGTCCTTAATCCATACTGTCTTTCTATTTAATTGGCAATTCATCTGGTAATACAAGAACACCAACACTCGAACACAATAACTAATGTCTTTACTACATTTCTAGATGCATAGTTTTCTTACTCGTCCAAACTTAAGTTGAAGTTTTGGAGAAAAATGCTTGTAAGTGGTCTAGTGGTTACTTTTGTGTGTGTGATCACGGGTAAGATCAGCTGTTTGTTTTGTTTAAAAAACACATAAATTCTGGATGTTTTTATGGTAAGTTATCTTTTTGGAAGTATACTAATGTATTTACTTTTTTCATGGTTGATGTTTGTAATGTTAGTCACCATTCAAAGAACATCACGCAGCTGTCCAAGAATTCAGCTGAGTTTTATGTATGACTCCTCAGGGTTTGTGTAGTATGCTGTTTTTGCTCTTATCTTGGGTGATCGTTTTGATAATTGTGTTATTTTCATTCAAGTGGGCAAAATGAATCATAGCTGCAAAAGGAAATCTTCCAATTTCGGGTATGGTCTGGCCATTGGTTGTGTATCACTTGGAACTTGCAGGAGGACTCCACAGCTTGGCACTTTGCAGCAGTGTTCATCTGGCAAAATGCTAATTAAAGGGAAGAATAGTTCCTATTCATATCAGTCCCAAAGCATTTCAAGTGCATTATCTGTGTGGTGCATATAAATGTGGCTATCCCCTGAAACTTGTTACAAGGCAGTTGAAGGAATTTGGCTCCTTACAAGGCCAAATAGAGACTCTTTTGCCTCCCCACCCCGTGGAAGCAGACAGAATACAATTTTGCCGTAGATACACTGTCCACGCCTTGTGTAACCCAAAGCTTTTTTCCAAGGCAGTCAGTCAGAAGCTGGTGGTACGGTGACTCTGTAGGCAAAGACAGTAGCTGTTATTCACACATCAACAGCTCATGAGCATCCCTGGGCATCCAAACTTCTGCAAACCCGGGACGAGGGCTGGCCCAATATTATCCCTTTTTAATCCCTTCCGAAAGCAGTGGTAATTCTTATCTTTCCACCTTCATGGTCAAGTGAAGTGGACAGACAGGCTTCTACCTTGTGCGCAGATGTAAAAGGATTCAAGTCTCAGCATGACGTGTAAACCCCGTGGTTTTCTGGCTGGGGCTAAGAATGCTACTGGTTTTAATCATATTGACAGTAGTTTTGGGGCTACTATTGTAGCACTACGTAAACAGGACAGACATTCCAGATCCACGCTGCAGGAAAGACCATGGATTCCTTATATTTTTATGGTCTCCCAGTGGTATGGGCTGCATTCCTCAGATTCTGAGTAATCTGTGCATGTGCAAAATATGTATTATAAAATCTGATCAGGCAGGGCCTACCGTTGCAGTGGAGCAGATGTGGGTTTCCTTCAGCTCTTAGCACCTGTTGCATTCCTTACTGGAAAATACTGATTAAAATAGCTTTTTCTCCCTACACATTTTATTGGTCTTTTACAAAAAAAAAAAAAAAAAAACCCGACGGCTGTGGTGCAGTGTGGTTGGAAAGAAAGCTCAGACAGTTAATTCTCTTTGCACACTCCTAATTTTCGCATGTTGGTAGCTGTGAACATGAAGGTCTTCAGCGGTTTTTGGAGTCTCTGACTATGGGAAGAAAGGCTTACGAGCTTGAGCCCACTAAGGAGCAACTGAGAGCTGCCTTTACGGAGGGAAAATGGATTAACTTGGTGGAAGAAGATGGAGAAAGAACAAAGGAGAGCTGTATCTGTACGTCAATGTAACAGAAAGGCTTCTATTTCAGGAATAAGAAGAACAAAACCCCATGCTTACACGTAGCAAATCCTAGTAACTTTAAAATAGCCAGGATAATTCAGATGCTGTACCCAGCTGTTTAAACAGTTAGCCTTGTAACATGCTCAGCCTGACTTCAGAAAACTAACTGAGCAAATGTGAACAGAGTATTGAGGACGTTACTGTGGAGGGTGGGGTGTAGCGTGTGTGGGAGCCTGTGTGTCACTCGGGTCTTCTCTCCGAGACATAACTTCATTTAGCTTTCTCAGCATGAAATCTTGATGGAGACAGAATGCACTTACAGATGTCAACTGCATCTACGTAAAACTTCATGTAAATGGCTATCTTAATGTAGAAATTATATTTTTTTTTTTTTCTACACTAAAGCCTTACAGCCTTAAGGGATGGACAGGGTATCTGGTGGGACACATAACAAAAGACAGGAGCTATTGCTTAGCAGAGCTGTCTAGTACTGTTGAAATATTGCTTTATTTTCCAAGAAACTTTAATGTCTTCCACTGCTCCAGTATTTCATGTGAAATGTTCAAATAGCATGTGCACTTGCGTAGTGAAAGATCACTGTGTACTGGTAGCTTGTGCTAAATGAATGCTTACAACTCCTTTAGAATTTTTGTTACCCACTTTTTTTTTTTTCCCCCTCTGGAACAATGACTGCAATGGAGAACAGGTGGGGGTTTTTGTTTCGGTTTTTTTCCTGGACAGTATTGTACTAGAGATTGAAACATTGTCTGATTTTACAGGCATAAAGATGTACAAAAAATATTCTTATCTGGTTAATTCTGTATGTTAAACTTTTATTCTAGGTGCTGGGTTGAATTTTTTGTCGTACTTGAATTTTTCTGTTGCCCACCCCTTTTCTGGGAAGGGGGAGGATAACTTAAAAATGGATGCGCAAATGCAACTTGCGTTATACTCCTCTTCTTCAGAAAGGTTTCTTGACCTGGTAGTGTCTATTTAAGTAGGTGAGCTTACTTGTTCACCTCTTAATTTTCATTATTGGCAATAAAATATCCCTGTTCAATTTTTTTTTTTAATTGATCTCAGTACCATCTCTGAACCTCTTATATAACTCTTTCCTGGGTCTACAGCGGTGCTTATTCACTCATACATTTACTGTGTTTTATCTTCAGAAAGGAAGCCTAGGACTTGGTATGTATTCTTGGTTGTGCTGATCCTTCAGTGGTTTACTGGCTGTATATTTTTATATGCTTATAGAGCCATTCGTTTTATTACCTGCTGCTTTGTTTTAGCTTCAGAGAACTCTCCTTGTTATTATTCTGTCTTACCAATTAGCTTCTGTCTTACCAATTAGTAGTGATGCTACTGATCTTTCTCCCTGTGCTTACTGTGTAGTTTTCATGTGTTAAATTTCCAGGTGTTTGTATGCACTTCCTTCATGAGAGTTGACAGTGATGGTACTGTTGCTAGCTGCTGGCAGGCAGAAGTTTACATTATTATAGTAAGGCTAATTTCTTTGTGGGTATCCTTCTGCAGAACAAATAAAAGCACAGAAGCTTGGTGGACAGCCAAAGAGAATTCCTCATACAACTGAAAAAATGACCTAGAGTCTTGAATGTTTATGGCAGTAGTCAGGTTTTCGAGAGTAATGACCTACCGGATTTATTATAACAGTACTTTGAATGTGGGGGAAGCAAAATTTTTTTTTTTTTATGGTATGCAGTCTTTGTATCTCATCAGTGTACTCCTTTGTGTTAAGGCTCTTCACAGGGGGTAAGCATGATTGCTTAGCCCTAAAAGCTGATGTTTATCTTTCTTGGTGATAGATTAATTAATTGTTAGCAGCAATTTAAATATATCATGGAACTGTGTACAGCTTGAGATATCTAGCATATTTTGTTTGAATGGCTGCGACATAGAAAGTATAGTCTAACATGAAAGTAAAAGGATTTCTAACTTCCTTCCCCATAAAATGTTGCAGCTTAATGGGTATAAAAGGCACAGTCTACCCTTCCTAACTCTGATACAGCAACATCAATATTTCTGTTTGAAATAGAAGTCTGTAAAATTCCACTATATGGGTACTTGAGGGTGCACAGAAAGAAAAAGCTTTAAATCTCAATAAGGCCTGTTGCTGATTCTTGGTCAGACCTGATCTCTCCAAAGCTCTCATATATACTGTTAATACCACATTCAGGTTGTGTTTGACCAAGGTCTTCAATTTATGGAAGAGGGGGAAGGCTGATTATTGAAGGCAGGTATATTGACTCCATTATGAAGGGGAAATGAAATGAGGAAATTCCATGCGTGGATGAGATGAGAAGCAAAATTATATCAGTTCTGGTGATGTTTAGTTGATATTTTTTAATAATCTGCTTGGGCTTCTTGTGACTCTGCAGCTTCTTTCTCAGAAGGCAGCATGAGTACCTGAAAATGGTTGATAATTTGTAAGTAGGTACTGAGCATAGGCTCAAAAAGGAGGCAGAAGAGGAGAGGACAGAAAGAGGATTTTCTTTTGTTCTGTCTTTCCTCTTTTCATGACATCACAAAATACTGTTCATCAGATGTTTGTTGTATTCAAACATCGACGTGTATTTGGTTTTGGCTCCCTAAGGTATTATTCAAAAGTTAGTTTTTTCAGCTTCATTCAAAAGTATATTTTGCGAACTTATAAACAATCAAACACAGAGCAAGATAATGAGAAAGAGAACCACATCTTAAAAAGGCACCTCTCCCCCATCACTCCTTTCTTCCTGGGCTCCAAGGCTTTGTTCTTGGTTTCTCTACCTTCTCCCCTCTGGAGGCACAGAGGGGCCAGGGAATGGGGTTTCCGGTCACATGTTGTCTCTGCCGCTCCTTCCTCCTCAGGAGAGGGTTCCTCACAGTCTTTCCCGGCTCCAGCGTGGGGTCCCTCTCACGGGAGAGTCCTTCACAAACTGCTCCAGCGTGAGTCCTTCCCATGTGCCGCAGTTCTGCACTAACTGCTTTGGTGTGGGTTTCTTCCATGGAGCCATGGCCTCCTTCAGGCACAGCCATCTCTTCCAGCGTGGGCTCCTCCATGGCCACATCTCAATGAGCTGCATGTGAGCTCTGCTTTCCATGGGCTGCACAGGGACAACGTGTGTCACCATGCTCGTCACCAGGGGCTGCAGGGGAATCTCTGCTTTGGCACCTTCTCCTTCTCCTTTCTCTTCACTCACCTTCGTGTCTGTAGCTGTCTCTCTCACACCCCGCTCCTCTCTCCACTGTCTCAGGTTCTTTCGCTGGCTCCTGAGAAACTCTGGGCTCTCGGGTGGGGGCTGCGCTGGGTCGTCTGGGCCATGGCAGAGGCTGGGCTGGCAGCAGGCAGCTGTGTGGACGGAGCTGCTGGGCCACGCCCTGCCCGGGCTGCACCTGGCTCCCTGTGCTGTGCCCCCTCTTCAATATGTCATCCGCAGAGACACTGGCTGGGTCAGCCCTGGCCAGACGTGGGTCCAGCCTGGAGCTGGGGGAACTTCCAGCAGTTACTTACAGGAGCCATCACTGTAGCCCCTCTCCTGCTACCAAACAAACCCACCACACAAACCCACAACACTTACTTAAACAGGTTTTGAATTTAGACTGAGAATTTTTTTCTGACTTAATTCTGGAAGTACTCTCCTATGACTGGTGTCTGTTTTTATTTTTTCGGGTGGATCTCAGTTTTGTCCGTGTCTGTTGTACCCTTGGCAGTCCCAAAAGCATCCAGAAGTGCAGTGCACTCTCTGGTCCCCGTCGCTCCTGCAGACAGTGGGTTATCAAGGTGACATGTCGTCTGTGGAATGTCTGCTTCCTCAGCCAGCCTGCTCACATGGTGAACTGAACTGCTCTGCTGCTGTGCAGCAAATGTTACACAGCAGCACAGGCTTGTTAATAAAACACTGCCCTGTAATGGTGAATCCTCAGTAATTAAATGTCACAGATAACAAGTGGAATATAGACTTTAGGGGTTTTTTAATATGAATAGAGCCAAAAGACTTCAGTACTGGATTACTGCTCTGGTTCATTCATATGTCCAGTAACACATAAAACCAGCTGGTGGGTCAGTGTTTCTGCCACTCGCGTAGGGTAGGAGCAAACAGCAGAGTTGCAAAACTAGACAAGTGGGCTGGAGTGAAGTACACTGCAGGCAATGCTTCAGTGCTCTGACTTCATTGCTGCTTTTATTCTGATCTTTCTGCACTCATCCGGGCTGTCATTGAGAAAAGCCACTGCAAACTTGTTGTGGTTTTGTGTGGTGGGTTCATTTGGTAGCAGGGGAGGGGCTACAGTGATGGCCCCTGTGAGAAACTGCTGGAAGTTTCCCCAGCTCCAAGCCAGACCTGCCCTTTCCCCCACCTCCAAGCCAGACCTGCCCCTGTCCAAGGCTGAGTCCATCAGCACCTCTGCGAAAAACATATTGAAGAGGGGGCACAGCGCATTGAGCGGGGGTGCAGCCCCAGGCAGGGCCCAGCTGGTCCATCCAGCCACCTGCCCAGACTCTGTTGCAGCCGGATCCGCTGCATGGAGCCATGGCTCAGCCGACCCATCCCAGCCCCTGCCTGACAGCTGGGAGTTCCTCAGGAGCCAGTGAAAGAACCTGCGGTGGAGAGAGGAGTGGGATGCGAGAGAGACAACTACACAGACATGAAGATCAGTGAAGAGAAAAGAGAGGGAGGAGGTGCACTGGAGCAGAAATTTTCCCTGTTGCCCGTGGAGGACGTCACATTGGGAGAGGTGGCTGCACTCGCCTGCATAGTCTGTACTTTATGAAGATTTAACAGTGGAGCAGATACCACCATGTATGTAGCCCATGGAGGACCTCAAGTTGGAAGAAGTAACTGTGCCCAAAGAAAACTGTGAACATGTGGAAGTGACCCACGCTGGAGCAGTCAGTGGAGAACCGTGGCCTGTGGGAAGGACTCACATTGGAGGAGTTTGTGAAGGACTTTCCGGTGAGAGGGACCCCACACTGGAGCTGGGAAGGACACTGAGGACCCCTCCCCTGAGGAGTAAGGAGTGGCAGAGATGACACATGGTGGACTGACCACATCCCCATTCCCTGCCCACCCTGTGCCACCAGCAGCGAGAAGGTAGAAAAATTGGGAACAAAGCCTTTGAGCCCGGGAAGAAGGGAGGGGTGGGAGAGAGGTGTCTTTTTAAGATGTAGTTCTTGTTATCTTGCTGTCTTTGATTGCTAACATATTAAATTGTTTTAGTGTTTGTCCAAGTCAAGTCTGCTTCTTGCCTGTGACCATGCGTGGTGAGTGAACCCTCCCTGTCCTTGCCTGAGCCCACGAGGTTTTTAGCAAGAGGCTGCCCTGGTGCTTAGTTTGCCTTAAACCGCAACAAAACTGTACCTAGTACATCAAACCTTGCTTTTTCAGTGTGGCTTCCAACAGCATATAAGCCTTTTTTTTTGTTGGGGGTGATGGTGACGTTCTGTGTGGTTTACTTTTAATTTTTTTTTAAGCTGATTGCAGAATATTGCCAGTTGAAATCTGTTAAAAGAAAGGGACCTGTTAAAACAATAACAACAAAAATTTCCTAAATTTAAAGCTATGAGATCCCCCTGCTACTTATTGTGGCTCCCTGGCTGTTGGGACCGTTGGTCATGTTGCAAATGCCCAATAAAGTGTGACGCACCCACTGTAAATCACTCACTGAGGCAGAGCTCGCTTGGTCCTCTCCAGGGTTATGATGACGCTACTGAAAACTGAGGAACTTCCTTGAATTACTGGTGGGATCTGAAGCCTACGCAGGCTATTTTTTCCATTCTCTTCTCATTACTTTCCATTATTTTCTTCTGACCCTCTGTGCCCAGTGGGTAGCATGGAAAGCCCCAAGTCCAGCTGTATTAGAAACAACATTTCAGTGCAGTTGTGGCATCTTTATTCCTAGATGTGATAAAATGGAGGTCCCCTTCAGTCTGGGGAGGTGAAGAATATGCCTTCCTGCTTCGGTACCTGCCCACTCTATCAGCAAGATATTTCAGGCAGAAACTGGTATTTTGCGTCTCTTAAATACAGTATAACACAAACTCTTTCTTCTTTGCAGCTTGTCACTTCATCAGCAGCATCTGAACTCTTTTTCGGAGGTGGGGAAGGGGATGGAGGTGAAGCCTCTTGACAGAAAATCATGCTTAAAACAGATAGCTTTATGGAGGAAGAAGCTTGCCTTGCAATATCTGCTCCTGACATAAGTGGTCTGACACCATGACTCAGTAAGGTACTGAATTAAAATGTCATGACAGCAAACTGATGTCAAACTTGTGGACGAGATCTTCACATTCGGTTTGCTCTGGAAGTGTATCAAATGGTGAACCTTCCCTTCATGCTCCTGCCTACATGTATCGCTGTGCCCAGCTAGCTGTCCCTTAGTTTTTCAGAGGTGAAGTTGGGTAGGTTTTGATCAAAAGTACTTGCATTTGATTTGATGCATTATTACATTTCAACCTGGATGTAGGCTATTGAATTCCCCCCCCCGTCATTGAAGCCTAAATCTCATTTGGTATGTTGAGAAGAGTCATAAGCTGGCATGGCAGGAAGAGCCACCCTTTTTACCTTGAACCAAATAAGCAAGACCACAA
The DNA here is from genome assembly GCF_000699245.1 of Pterocles gutturalis. NCBI lineage: Eukaryota > Metazoa > Chordata > Aves > Pterocliformes > Pteroclidae > Pterocles > Pterocles gutturalis. The sequence goes on along the minus strand of NW_010115835.1, from coordinate 686 downwards.
GGCCACTTAAATAATGGCCAGTAGCAGTGCTAGCACAGCTTGTAACGAACAGAAATCCTGATGCTTCCATAAGCAAACACAGTCTTTTAATTTAGAGTTATGAGAAACACCTTTTGTCCAAAACAATGTTGTTTGTTCTTTCAAAATGAAAATACATTTCTCTTATTTGAGGTGAATCATAAAATGGGCCATCCACAACTTCTCTGGGCAACCTGTTCTAGTGCCTCACCACCCTCACAGGAATAATTTCTTCCTAATATCTAATCTAAATCTACCCTCTTTCAGCTTTAAAGCCATTATCCCTTGTCCTATCTCCACATGCCCTTGTAAAAGGTCCCTCTCCAGCTTTCCTGCAGGTCCCCTTCAGGTACTGGAAAGCTGCTGTAAGGTCCCCCTGGAGCCTTCTCTTCTCCAGGCTGAACAACCCCAACTCTCAGCCTGTCCTCATAGGGAATGTGCTCCTGCCCTCTGACCATCTTCATGACCCTCCTCTGGACCTGCTCCAACAGGTCTGAGGACTGAAGAGCTGAACGCGATGGCTCTTCAATAATGTACAGTACTGCAGTGTAATGCGCCTTTAAAACTGCGTGTCACGGTTATCGGCTTTCCCTCTGCCTCTCGCACTGCTCTCCGGCGTTGCCTTCACGAAGCCTCTTCCCGAGGCCGCAGCTGTTGCTCAGGGCGGG
>NW_010115834.1:0-10837 GCF_000699245.1 Pterocles gutturalis | reverse complement strand
TCCAATCTCTAACATACTGTGATTCTGTGTGATTCTGTTAGGACACACTTTGAAAGAGCTATTTCTGAGGCCTGGACTGAGACAGAAAGTTCATCAGAAAACATATTCCACTAAACCTCCACAGAGGAGATTAAAAAAAGCCTCAGTCCTACTATTCCCTCTCCACTTCAAAGATATTGTAATCACAAAAGTTTAACTGCACATGCATTGTGGTTTAGCTGTCATGTATATGTAAATGAGTGCATTTTTTCATGTTCCTAACATACCATATACCTACATCCAGCCAAATTTAAGTGCGGGTACTTCTGGCAGGAAGGGAAGAAATGTTTCCTCAGATTGTGTCCAGCAACGATATGGGATTTGCAAATTTATCTTCTCAAATAACTCCAGTAGAGTATTTCTGTAAATTTATTTTGTAGTGCTCTTTAATCCCGTTACTGAGATTTCCCATTTGTCCAGTTTCAACAGCAAACAGATAAATTAATAATCTGCTTCTCTGAGCTCTTATCATGCACAGTTCATACACACTCAAAACCTCCACTGAAGCTGCATTTTTATATGTATCATGAGACTGAACAGTCCTTCCCTGCACCAGCAGAACATTACAGTCTCCTTAAGATGCTGGGGGTCAAAACTGGATTCGTATTAACCTGGTCAAAACTTTCTGCTGAGGTCATTTCCACTGCCTGGAAAAAGCATAAGATTCAAGAGTAAGTCTACAAGAGGCCAACATGTGGGATACCACAGGAACCCCGATCTCTCCCATCTTTCCCCCTTTTCCACTTTTGGATAAGAATTAATGCCAGTTTGGGCTGCTGATAGAAAGCAGAGCAGGAATACTTCATGTATTGTGACTAACAGAGATTCTTCTGAGTCACAGTGGTCCAAACTCTCCAGTGGTGGCAGAAGGTTCATAACACCCATTTTATGGGCTTCCTTGCAGGTAGAAGCAGCTGGCTGAATAATTCACCGCTGCTGACCAGCCCTACTCTGGAATCCTCAATTCTGCCTTCTCTTCCTTCTTGTACAAGGATGTAGCAACAGCAGCTCATAGCTTCCTTATCAGGCTGTACAAGCACCTAGGGAGACATTCAGTTGCAGGGTTTACACATGCTTCCCCTACAGTTACCCCGCCTTTTCCCAAAGGTTGGGATGGCAGACTGTGTGATTTGGTCTGTAAATGGTGCTGTGAATCAGACCACCCTGCTCTGAATTAAAATACCTGAGTTTCCTGAGATTTAAGTTAGCTGCTTTTCTTGAGTAAGGACATTAAGGGCGTTTCTTTTCTAATTAATAGCAAATGTTCCATTACACTACAAAATCAGAAAATAAGACGGAGATCTGGAAAAGAATTCGAGGACAGTATAAACCAGATGGCTCTAGACAAGAACATTACATTTAAACATAAACATCTTTCTGCACAACTCATGCACATTTTTGCAGTGCATTGACTTAATAGTTCCAGCGTTATCCCATATCCCAGAACTATATACTGCATGAGATACAAATGGAGCACGACCAGTCAAGGGAAAATTAGGCCTTGTTTCACATTCTCAGCTACGTGACTATCAATGGAGAGATTTGAACTGCCAAAAAAAAATTACAGAAACTGAGAATCAACCACCCTGTCTGCTCAACCCACTCCTCAATCACAGGCAGAATGTACACAGATGGGAATATCCCAGCCCTCTGAAATCTCAGCAAGCCTTACACCTTGTAGCTTCGTTTCTATCCAAGGTGATTTTGGGCTTCTAATCCATACACACGGGATGGAGCTGCTTCTCCCATCAGTCTGATTCATCCACTTTGAAACTATTACATCCTCCTCCCCCCCAGAGACCATGGGAAGACTGGAGACTTCTCCATGCCCAGTGTCATAGTCACCTTTCAAACAATTTTAAAAAAATTATTACATGGGCAGAGATGTAAGAAAAAGTCCTCAATCGCCCTTCACTTAGGTGTCCCCGTTAGGTAAAACCAAAATAACATTGTGGCATTTAACTGATACAGTTTACATTACACTGAAAAACCCCAACAGCAAACCAAACAACAGCCCCAACCTCCCCAAAACAACAACAAAAAACCCCAGACATTTTCATATTCTTGGAGTCCAAGTCACTTAGTCTGACCTTCCAAATAACACCGACAATAGCATTACATCCAGAAACTCATTTATCCCATTTACAGACAGAGTTGGGAGGCTCATCACAGTCAACTGCTCTGAATTAAGGCCTGGAAGCACCATGTGCTACTGGTTAAGTATCCTTGCGATTTCCTAAACTGAGCCAGAAAGTAAAATTAATAATACTTTAAAATCTTTGAGCAAGAAGTATCATAGAAAGAATTTACAGTTGTGGATAATGATATTTCTCACCACAGACAAAATAAATGAGACTGCTTTTCTTTTGCAAACATCAGACAGGGAATGGCAGACCTGGCACTGGAAGCCAGGTGTTTCATTTCCCAGGCCAGTGTCCCAATCATTCAATCATCTTGGACCCCAGTGAATTTTATTAATAAATTTCAGCAAGCAAAACATAGTGTTAACACTGCTTGCTATCTTATTCTACTGTGCATGAATTATACACTACAGCATTGATATAAAATGGTTAGTTCTTAGAAACTAACAAAACTCTGACGTCAATACTTGTTTTTAAAAAAATTAAAAGCGAGGTGACATTGCCAGGTTTTTGGTGAAAAATAATGGATTTTTTTAGATTAAGACAATGGAAATTAGCAAGATAGTTTTAAACAGTGACTGAAAAGAGACATTTCATTCACATAAGACCACAAATGCACCAGTGATTTTATCTGTCTGAAGCAAAAATATGGCGGGAATGAAAGAAAAGCTTTTACTGTTCTACTACAATTAATATGGAAGTAAGTTTGCTTTCCATTGTGGACATTAAAATTTGGTAACACTTTTTTTGGAAATTGTGTAGTAGGTATTAAAGTCAAGATATTTCAATTTCTGTCTTTGCTGAACAGAGAAACAAAAATAATTACACAGCCTCACTGTACCAGAAACAAACAAAAAAGACTTCATAGACCATCATCCTACACCTTAAAATATTTTAATGCAGCAGCTATAATTCAGAGGAGAAAGTAAACTAAAAAGAAACAAAGATATACACAAGCTACACTGAACACTAGCATTCAGAAGAGTATTTAAAAGGGGCTATACACTAATAGTTAAGAAAGCAGGACCTCGGATGGGAATTGAAATAATAGATACAGCTTATATCAGTTCCAACTCGTTCACATTTCATGGAAGCCCTACAGTCATTTCAGAATGCCCTGTTTTCTATTATAAATTAATCATAGTAATGTGCTCTGTTGTCAGACATCATGGAAATACAAGACCAGCTGACAAGCAGAGTTCTTACCCTCATTTTAAAAGATGACCAAGTTAGTTCTTTACAAAGTACCTATCAGTAGATAAAAATACATTTGTCAGTATACGTAAGATGTATGTGTTGAAATGCAACCTGGATTTCAAAAGACCTATGAAACTAGAGCTAGTCCCATGTACTTAACTACTATTTAAACAGGTGAGCAAACCCCACAACATGAACAGTCTGAAAGATCAGCAGTAGGATAATGCTGATGAACGGTACAGAACTGCAGAATGGTTCTCGTTGGATGGCAGCTCTCTAGCCCAATCTCCTGCTCGCAGCAGAGTTCAGGTTGCTCAGGACTTTTTGTACAGTTGGGTCTTGGAAACCTCCATGGATGGAGACTGCACAGGCTCTCTGAATAATCAGTTCTCTTGCTTGGCTGTTCTCAAAGGGAAAGCTTTTCCCCATATATTCAGTTAACTCCCATTTGAATTTATGCGTATTGTCTTTGCACCCTCCTACTGTGCACCTCAGCAAGAGCCTGACTCCTTCTCCACGATACCCACCCTGCAGGCACAGGAGGCTTCAACATCAACTTGAAGCCATCCTTTCTTCAGACTGAACAAGCCCAGATCCCTCAGCCTCTCCTCCCACAACAGGTGCTCCAGCCCCTGATCAGCTTCGTAGCCCTCCACTGGACTCATTCATCTTTATGGTACTGGCAGGCCCAAAACTGGATGCACAGCCAGAATGGGCATAGAAAATAATGGACCTAGAGTACAAGGCATAATGGATTTAAAAACACAATGGATTTTATTTGTTAGCTGTTCACCAACAATGCCCAGCTGCCAAGAGGTAAAAAAAAATTGCATGTAATAACAAAAATGTCTTCCCAAGCATCCTTACAAAAATGCAACAAGGCTACAAGGAGGAAGTGGCCTTACTGCCATTCTGCCACCGCTACTTCTTTAAAAAACAAAATGAAACACCCCAGTCAAACACCCAAACAAAAAAACTCCACATGTTGCAAACACAGAACACATTCAATTTAAGCAGAAACTTCAAGTGTCTCAGGAACACTTCAATTTAATTAACTTGTACTTAGACGTAAACAATGCCACAATACAGTAAACAAACAAGGTACTACCATGTGCAGAGGTATTAACTGGTGAGTGCTATCTTATCTACCTTCTTCAATACCAAAGAAAGGGAACCAAAAATGAACTAATGATATTTGCAAATGAGAGTAAACAGGGTGGTGCTCGAAATATCAGTGAAGATTAAGAAACAATACAAAAGACCTACAAAGATGGTTTGGAAATTAAAGTGAATTTGGAAGAAGGCCAGATAATATGAGGGGATATTACATTAAGAGTGAGTTAACATGCAGGAGGGCCCTGAGGGAGGCACAGAGGAAGAGTGAAGCAGCAGGAGAAAGAATTGTGTCTGTATGGAAGGGGTCTTACTAGGGAGTCAAGAAGATGACAGCTTTTGTCTGTGCAGCTCAGGTAAAAAGCCATCTGGAATAATCCATTCAGTCCTGAGAAACTGAATACCACGCAGAAACTGATGTAGGGAGAGAAATTCAGAAAAAACACAATGAGAAGTATGAAGCCGCTGACCTGATTGCTTTGTGTGTCAATCTGCCTACTCTCAACCACCACCTTCATCACAACAGATCTGTACATCTGTGAGGCATGTGAAATTGAGATACATCATCTGGGTAAGCAGCAAGGAGCATTAACAGCTAATTCCAGGGTACGAACTGAGTGAGAAAACGCACTTGGGCCCAAAAGAATTTAGATACTGAAGAATAAGAAAGGGATGTATATAACGATTTTTTCACGACTATATGATTTTGTTCAATTCAAACAATCTCCCAAGAGATGCTTTTGAGCTTCCATTATTAAAAATATGTTGAAGAGTTGGAAAAGGTTCTAAAATACTACAGAGCAGAAGCACACAAAAATATACACAAGGTACACTTAGCACTGGTGTTAGGAACAGAACAGAGAGAAATCCTGCACTAACTGCAACAGCTGAGCAAATAATCTCTGAGGCCTCTGCCACAGCTAGCGTTCTAATGACACTTTTAAAAACTGTCCTTGCATTTAGTCCTCTTAATCTCATCTTTAGAACATAAAAGTGTATCTGAAAACAAACAAAAGAAAAAAGGGCAAGAAAAAATGAAAGTATACCAATATTCTTTCCCTAAAAGCCTTTACAAATATAATTTACACTTAGAAAAAAGAAAACTTACCAGCACAACTAGATTTATACCAACAGATTTTTATTACTGTGTTACTACCTCTTGTGCATAAGCTAATAGCTTCTCTTAAAATGTACCTCTGATAACAATAAAAGAATTGTGCCCAACTTCTTTAGAAGAGTCACACTTGTCATAAAACAAGCAACACTGCAGTAAAGGATTTAAATCCATTAACCAGGTAGTCTAGTATAGTTTTGACTGGCATTCTTCTAATCTTGGTTTAGTTTGGCGTTATTTTTGGCTCACCACAGAAGACACCCTCAGAACTCCTGCCCTTCTGATTCTCTCCCCCATCCCGCTGCAGGGCAGGGAGCGAGCGACTGGCCCGCGGCTTGGCTGCCAGAAGGGCCCAACCCACCACAGTGCTCCATGCTGAGCGATCCAGCGTGTTCCCAGGCAAGAGAATCCCTGTCACTTACATCACCTTGATCCTCTCCCTTCTCCAAATACACTCTGAAGACTAATTTAAATTTCAGCATGCAGCTACAACAACAATGACAAAGAGGGCAAATGAGTAAGCAGAAGCAGGAAGTAACTAAGTCTAGCAATATTTTTTTCAAACCTACCTGAATTCAAGAACTGAAAATATGTGCTAATCCAGCGTGTTAAAATGAACTTTCCAAAACCTGAGATGTTATATAACTCACTGAAACACAGAAAAAAACACTCTGTGCCAGAGAAGACTTCAACAATCTCCTAAAAATAGCTTTTAAAAAACGAGGGAGTTAACTTCCAAATGAGTGAGTCTGACTTTGCTGCTTTCCTGCTGGCTGTAATCGAACTCACCAAGAATGAGGTTTGCCGCTGGCATGTCTGACTAATGCACAACTAATTTCAAAGAGAAGCAACTTGGAAAATCATCAAATATCAATATGTTCCTAATTCTACAACAGCCAGAACACAAAATGACTTATGGGTATAGCACATAGGGGTCATGTGCACTGTAGCTTTTCAAAATTCATCTGAAATTAGTTTTTACCACATCCAAAACCTCCCTTCTTTTGTAGTGAAAACTGACAAAAGGCCATGTCCACAAAACTTCTTCCAGATTCTTTAGTTAAACCTCTGGTTTTTCATGGAAGGTCTAATGGAATCAAAAACCGGACAAAAACCAATAGCAAAGCTAACCGTCAAACCATAGAGGAAGCCAAGCAAACTCTACTTAGGAAACAAGCCCAGGAGATTCTATGACCATGAACCTTGGTTCTTAGTCAAGAATGTGGAACTAGCCTGCAACAGTGAAACAAGTGCCAGTGTAAAGATCGAGGGGACAAACGCTGTCTCCGTTCTCAGGGAATGGCATCTCTTCCTCCTTCTGAAAAACTTCTCCAGAATAGAACAAGACTCAGCTGAGATACTTCAAGGAAACATCTGTTTTCTCAGTCCTCATGATCATACTTCATGAGACACTAGGAAACTCAATGGGTCACAGCTTAAGTGGAGTTCCCTGTTATCACTGTCTCTTCAATGTGTACCTGCATCTTCATACACTCCCGCAGATCTATGATGCTGCTTCCCACCTGCATTGTGTTTGGATTCAGCCACACACCATAGGGCCTGCTTGTGCATTCTCTCCACACCACTAATGAGGAACGTGTCAATGACCTCTCTCTTTGCCTGATCTACATCTCTCTTGCAGTGGGAGAGCTAGCACCATCTTTTTGGCAACTCTCATCAGCAAGACGGAAGAGCTAACTCTGCGTGTTTCAAAGAGCTCCTTCCTGAAGTTTGTAATTTCTTACTCTCCAGTGCCTTCCTCGATTGTTAAAGACCTGCTTTGTGTTCTTTGTATTTTGACTGTTCCTATAATTCCCCAGAATAGCTAAAATACAATGGAAAAATGCTCTTGTCCTCACATCCTAGCCTATAGCACCTCTCAAAACACCTCTGCTATCTCTGTGGTGAATTTTTTTAGCCTGTCTTCACAGGTGTTTTATTCAGTTGCCTACACAATTCCACGGAGAAAGGATCACATTTGCCCATTTTTTGATTTACTGAAGCCACCCTCTAGAGGAAAAAAAAGCTATCAGGTAAGCAGGACTGTGACAGATTTCTCCAAATTTAAATCTGAAAATCAAAGCTGTAAAAATAAATACAGTATACCCAAAAAGCAAAATGGCGACCCCAGTGAGAAATGAGCAGGTCTGCCGCTGGGCTGTGTTCTCTCACTCTTGGCCTCTAGATGCTTGCTTATGCCTCCCAGAGTATCCTGTCCGCAGGGAGAGGAAATTTATCCCCTCTCTGAGTGACAAACTGTGTCAACAAGTGAGTTGGGAGTGTTAATAAAAGAGAGTCAGAGACAGGATGTGAGCAAGCAAGAGCATCAACAAACACATGCACGCCAGCCTCTCCAGGCACAAACAAGTGTCCCACTGACACTGGGACAGGTAAAGCATGCGATGAGTTCAAACAAGGAAGAGGAAGTATGCACAAGAGGAAGGCCTGTGGACATGGCTGAACATTTAGACCATATATACCAGCTCTCATTGTTCACTTTGCTATAGTGCTACACAGGAAGTCAATAATGCATTTGAACTTCCGTCACTACTGATGTAAGGTGGAGAACTGATTTAATAATAGAGTGGTAAATGGTGAATGTGACTTCTGTAAATCCAGAGTGGCAAAGGGCACTGCACCCATCATACCTCCCAATCTTACTCAAAGTTTGGAAAGACCTTCCTTTAACAGGAAGAAAAGGGGGACAGCAAACAGATCTGTGGTGGCTTCTTCTCTAGGTGTGAGGTTTTGGTGTATACAGATTCGTACAGGACGGATACGGAGCTAATGCAAACCAGCCCAAGCACATCCAAAAGGAAGTGGAAAAAAGAAAACGAACAAATACGGTCAGACACTTTGAAAGGCCTGTACCAACACAACAGTAAGCTAGGCATAAAACAAAGCAAGAATTGTTTGCAATTCATTAGACAATGCCGAAGAAACATACAGCAAAAGGGAAGGCTGCTGTACATCTTTGTCTTCCCATAACTGCTAAAGACTTGAAACTTGAGAACCAAGCTGGAATTTATTTTTTTTTTTTTTTAAAGCATAAGTATCTTTGGAAAATAAAAGATTCTCTGGATTTCCCAAGAGCATGTTTTGGAACACAGCTCTCTCCCACCTTCCTCAACAACAGTAAAGTAGCTAAGCCACAGCGAAGTAAATGGAGAAGAGGATCCCGTACTATAAACCCTTTCTGCCTTGTCTCAGCCTCCCCAAGAAAAGTGACAACTATTTAACAATGTAGTGTTTGCAGCATTCTTGATGTAGCACAAGCATGTTCATTACTCCTAACACACTAAAGAGTGAGATGGACTGTACTTTCTACCTTCTTTTTTGTGGACTTGGCAGAAGGAACTTTTCCTGTTTGAGCAAATCGTGTAGAATTCCTTCTCTTCCTACACCTGCTCCAGTTCTCATGAGCTCTGTCGCTGTCACAGCAGCACTAAACCAGAGAGGGTTCCAAGAGTCTTCAGTGTTAACCCCTGCACCATTTCTCATAATATGGAAATAAAGCGAATGCATTACATGCTGCTGGGGCTTACCTTTACTAGCATGCACAAGAGCTGACTGGTGAGGTTTGCTTTGTTTTCTAGTAAAAGAATCCTAACGTATGCAAAGATGTGGAAGCATGTTAAGGCTGTAACAATAGCTGTTATACAACAATTGAGATTAAAGGGGAAATGCTTATCGAAAAAAACACATGTTTTTTATCAGAAAATTTTATTACCACTATCTGTTGAAAGAGACCACTTTGCACAGGCCCTGCCACACACAGAAAACACCAATGCAGTCTGATCCAAAAGAGCTTATGCTCTAGATAAGAATGTGCAGAAATTAAACACAGTGTATTCAAATGTAAGGTCTAAATACTAATGATTATAGTAATTAAGTATTAGCTTGTACTTTTTACTTGTCTCTAGCTCTTCTGTATAGTCCGGTAGAGTCACATCAAAACACTATTTAAAAATAACCTGTATTTAGCACAACAATAAATGTGCTGATGTGAATTTAAAGGACTGACAACTGAAAACACGTCTATTCTTGCAGCTGACCTCTGTCATGTTTCCAGTTGGCAATGCAAGTATAATGCTGGTCAAAATAAAATGGTATAAATTCAGTGTACTCAGGTAAAATTTTGAAAAAAGCCGTTTTAAAACGTTGCCAGCACCATATTCACTGTAATCAGTACAAGCGCAGGCAGACTTTGTTAAATAATTACTTCAAAAAAAAGGCATTTTTAGTTAAGGAGTTCAAGATGCTGTACGCATTTCCACAACATAACTGCTGTAAAAATTTCCTGAACATTTTATATAAAACAAGCTTGTTAATTGTTTTTCCTGTATTAGCTGTGGGTATGGAGGTGATTAAAAGCTACAGAGAAGCTTTCAGATCAAAGGAAAGAACAGATTTACTACAACATGAGATTTTGTTTGGTTTATTTTTTAAGAGTACAAAGTTTCCCTGTAACTCTCTAGATCCTTTGCTTATTCAACCTTCCTAGTAAGTCAAAATTCATTCTCATTTATAAAGTTTCAGTGGTCAGCTCAGTCATGTAATAAATCTCACCTGTATGTCCAATATGTGATCTCCTTCTGTTCTTTTGCTGGAGCTCCTATTCCAAATAGCTCACATGCCTGAAATCTTTACACCCAGGCCGCCCAGCCCCAAAAGCACCTCCTCTCCGTGTAACCCACGCTCACCTCTGAAAACACAGGGCAGCAATCTCAGCGCACTCTCATGATTTATAAGGCTGTTCCCAACCCTTTCTGAGATACTCACCGCACTAATTACTCACTCTCATGTCAATATGAACATACAGGTATTTACAGCACTGAGAAAAATCAGAATCGCGTTTACAGTTGCTGCTCCTCCCAGTTAAGATCACGCAGAGGTTAAACACACAGGATGGGAACATTCATTATCCAAAGCCCAACACTCTCACCTCAAAACTTAGACTAAAAAAAGTTATGTTTCGTGCACACAGGCTGTCAGCCGCCTCAGGTCTCCCTAGGTACCTGACCCATCAGGAAACAAGGAACAGGGCTTTAGAAGCAGAAAATGGCAGGGGGGGTGGCATAAAACCCGCACCCGGCCACCAACCACCTGCTCCCCTGCTGCCTTTTCCTCTCATCCTCCGCACGGCAGCCAGCGCACGACAGGAGTCTGTCAGCCTGCCCCAGCACTCGGCTTCCCGCAGAGCGCCAGGCCGCACGCCCGCCGGCCTCCCCCA
>NW_010115833.1:0-1667 GCF_000699245.1 Pterocles gutturalis | reverse complement strand
CTCCACGGCAAACCAGCAAACACCCAGGCACAGCGACGCTCTGGCATCAGTGCAGGACTGTCTGGTGAAGGTCAGGTTTCCCTCATTAATTTTTCAGGCTGGGAAAGGGCGTGCAAGAAACTGCACCAGAGGTGCCGTGGGGTGGCGAAGGGTGTTGGAGCCCAGCTGGCTCTTGGGGACTTTAACCCCATGATGCGCTGCTAACTTTTGCATTACTCAGTGGTGGGAATCGTCCTTTGCATGGTGCACAGGTTAAACACATGGGCCCACAGAGCTGGCAACTGACCCTGGAGCTCCTGCTGCAGCTGCAGTGAAGGACCCAAAGGCTGGGTTTGTCCCCATGGGCAGCACCTGCCATCACAGCGGCTCCTCAGCCACCTGGCCTCTGAGTTGTTCGGGGGTGGTTTCCTGGGGCTGTTGCACACACAGTTTCCCAGCTGCCCAGGAGATGGCAGCCCTGCATTTGGACAGCGTGCATACCATCCCCTGACTGCACCGAGATTTCCTGAAGAGTGGTTTGAGGCTTGAGAGGAAACCCAAGCTGCAGGCTTTCTGTCTGGCTCTGTTGAGGAGAGGGTCATCTTTGCAGTGGCTGATGGCCCGTTCTGTTCTGGGAGATGCCAAAGCAGGCTGCTGAGCCACCAGCAGCGAGGACGGTCTGTCCTCAGCAGCCAAGTGTTCCTGGGTACGTATTGATGGTGCAAAACATGACACAGTGGGGAAACAATGGAAAGGGTGTGTGCCCGCCACCGGAGGACCCCCCCCAGGTGTTGACCATCACTGGATCTAGGGGTGGTGACATCTTTCTGAACACTTCTCTCTCTCTCTCCTTTTCCTTTCCTGTTTCTGTTCAAGCATCTCTTGACCCCTCCCTGTCTCCAGCTATTTTCCAGGCACCTAAGGCTCACACCGTTACAAGGTTTTTTTTCTCAGTATCGATAAACAATTATGAGTTTTTAATTTTTAGTGATAAAGTGGTTGCAAGTTTATTGGATAGCGGTCATTAGTTGTCATATTATTGTCGTTCTGGTGTTGTGGGTAATTGGGAGTTTCCTTTGGCATCATTAGGAGTTGTCACATTATTGTGGGTTTTGGTGTCAGTGGGTGATGGTCTTGCTGTGAGTTTTCTTTGCCAAGTCATTTATCTATTGTAATTCCACTATACTTTAGATTTCACATCCAACAGTTCGCTTTTTCCCAAAGATTATATGCATTAAAGTTACAAGCCAGTACTTGATTGTTTGGTGTCGTCTCACCTTAATTTGCCCCAAGGAACCTCCGTGAACCCCCCCCAGGGTGCTTTGCAGGCTGGTTGCGACACCACAGCAACGGTTCCATGGGCGCAGGGAGCTTGGCGCCATCTGTGGTGGGAGCCCAGCGATGGCTGCACCGGGCGGTGGGGCTGCCATGGACCCCCCGCACGCAGCGGGGCTGGAGACCCGGGGCAGGAGCGCTGGCACTGTGCGGGGCTGCAAGACAAACCTGAGCCAGCGTCTCCCGGAGCTGCGTGCCGTCATCGCCCTGCAAGGTACCAACCGCGCCTTAATGTCCTCCAGAGCAAGGGAGGAAGATTTTTGCGGGGTCCTGCGAGGAAAAGCTCCGTGAGAACAGAGAGGGGCTCCCCCGCCTGCATGAGGCCGTTCAGGGGGATGGCCACACCCTGGGCA
>NW_010115832.1:6972-12378 GCF_000699245.1 Pterocles gutturalis | reverse complement strand
TATATATATATAGCTGTCAAGGATCTCTCAGCTATTCTAAATTAAATTAATTTTGTACATTGTTTTTGTATTTAATTGAAATTCAGAATGCATTCTGTATTGGGAATCTGTGGGAGAGCTGAAGTCAGTAATTCAGCAGGCTGTAAAATGCACTGTAACTAGAGATGCTGATTGTGAAGAGGCGCCAGCATCCAGTCTCTAAGCTGAAACAGCAACTGCAGGCAGTTCACAAGCGTGTGATGTAATGATGCCCTGAAACACATTCCGGTTTCTATCTAGAACCCATGAATTATCTTACCAGGTTGGAAGTTTACACCAGCAGCGTGCCCAGAGCAGACAGTTCAGGCTGTGTGCTGCCCAGTGTCTGGTGCTTCTGGCTGGGATGATCTAAAAATGTCTTCCCATTGCTAAATGGTTTTACCTTTTTTATTTAAACTCCTGAAATTCATAAAGCAGAACTAGATTGTCTTGACTATGTTGCCACATAGAAATTTTATCCCTGCAGACACCTTATCCTTTAGTCTGCTTTACCTATTGCCGTGGGCAGGAGGAAGACAATGGCTCCTGCCACTGCTGCCCATCTCCTGGTCCCTTTTTTTCTCTCCCAAAGTGGCTTTTGGAGCTGTTCCAGCCTTTGGCTCGGAGGAATCTCCAAGAGGGTGGATTTTTGTACGTAGCAAGTAAATCTGTTTGTCAGCCCTGTGTGTGGATTCAGTTTTCCCCAGAAGTGCCTACAAGCGAAGCCATGTGTGTTGGTGTGCATGTGTGTGTGTATTGGTGGATGTGCTTTTAAATCCTGGTCCTAGGTTTGCCAGCCAGGTGGGTATCGTAGCTCAGAGGGGATGCTCAATAGCAAATAATCCTAGTTTGAGTGGAAATCATCAGCAAACGCAGCTGGGAGGAGGGGAAATGCAGTCATTTTCCCAGCTTCATGCCTTTACAATTTCCTGATCCTGCTTGGGCATGATGGCATTGCACGAGCAAGTGGAAAATTCTCGAAAGATGAAGCTCTCCTGGATTTCTCATGAGTTTACTTATCCCAGTGGCAGTGTGGGGAGAGGGAATGGGCAAGGTCAGGGGGAGCTTCAGTTCCCCTGAGTCTTCCCAGCCCTAACAACAGTGGTAGTATTTTTAAAAGAAACTACTTCTCTCTGTGTTAAAAAGCAAACTCTGCTCTGGTTGCGTCTCTTTTCTGGGCGTGCGGAGCTGTAACGTGGGGAGCTGTGAGGAAGCTCAGCCTGGGAAAGTCAGGCTGACTTGAGCTGTTTCCAAATAACGCAGGGGAAAAGCTGGTAGCGGCAACATGACACTGTCAACAAATTGACAATTCACATTCCCTCATGTGGTGTCAAACAGACACTGCTGCACTTTGCTGTACGCGGTCCAAAAGGGTCCTGCTAGGCTGCGGCAGCAAAGAGGAGTTTCGCTGTCGGAAAAGCCGGCAATCGCGGGGCAGCTGCCAGCTTCGGCAAACGGTGCGGACACCGAGAAGTGTTGCTGTTTGTTCAGCTCACAGGGTCTTAGCAAAATATTAATAGGAGCTATAAGATGACATGTGTCTCTGACTGCCTCAGCAACCCCCTGCAAATACAGCCTTCCTGTTTGAAGAAGGAATCGCATGATGTTGCTGGGTGGAATGGGTCCTTGCTCTGCTCTTCCCGAGGCTTTGATATGGAAAGGAGTCCTTTTGGGTAAGGCATGCTTTTGGCTGCATTTGGGGCTTGCAGAGCCATGATGGGGAGGTGAATTGGTCTCTCCTGGTGATACTGGCAGAGCAGAAGCAGCAATGGGTTTAGAAAAGTGTTTCCAATCTTATTGTTAGAGCCTTTCCCCACCTTTCTGAAAGCTGTTGCACTTTACAGGGTTCACAGAAATATCCCCAAATCCAGTGACAGGAGCTGCCCACACATTTTGAAGCAGTAGGTGTGTGCCTTGGCCTTGTACCTCCCGTGAGCAGGTAAAGCTTGCACATCCTGGTGCAGTTTAAAAATGGGGATTGGTTTGAAAGTATCAACCCTAAAGGTGAGGAAATACCTCTGCCGCCGGTACCCGGTGTGACCCGGAGGCTCCCCTGCTGCTGACACACAGGGGCAGATTCTCCAGGGAAATTAAGGTGACCGCAGCCTCTTTCGTGGAGCTGTGAGTCCTGTAATGAAGGTGAGGTTGGCTACTGAAATGGATGGTCTCATTTTCTAATTTTTCAAAGACACTGAGTAGTATCTTAGAGGTTCCCGGTGAGAGAGTGGCTGCTCCTCATTTATGAAAGCCAGGCTAAATTTAGAAATCTAACCCAAAACTTCCGTTGTTAAAAAGCTTGTCCTTTTTTTCTCTGCTCAGAAAAAAATTGTACCCTTACAGCTGGGTTCATCATACCCTTTTCCCATTTGTTTTTGACCAATGTTCAACCAGAGGAGTTTCACAGAGGAAGTGAAACACAAGAGCAGTCACCAGTGGTGATGATCTGTCCCTGAAGCCTGATTCAGTGAATTGAACTCATCCATTTAGAGAACAGAAACATTCAATAAGACATGTGGGCCCATCTTTTAAGGTATTTAGGTACTTAACTATTAATGTTTCCAGTGGTTGGTAGGTGTTCGGGCACTTTCAAAAGGAGGATATGCCTGGTCCATGAAAAACTGCTCACTCTTGAACATTCAAGCAAACTTTTGCGGAAAAGCTTACCTCTGCACTTACATAGTGATAAATGATGTATTTTAGGATTAATGTCAACTAATTTTGGCCATGGGAAAATCAAGCGTCCCATCTAAGCTACTCACCTGGGATATCCTGATAGCAAAGGAGAGCGGCATCTCTAAAGGGTGGCTCAACCCACCTATTTTCAACATCTACCTTTGGGATTGGATTGAGTTGTCGTCTTGCTGCCTTATCTATTGAGAAAACTTAGAAACCTAGTTTAGCTAAACACCTAACTTTTAGGTGACTGAAATAAGGTGAAATAAATCCCTCTCACTGTGAGTACTTCTAGGTAATGAATAATTTCAGGGTATTTTAATTTGCTTGCAGACAGCTCAAGAATGGAAAATGAGGTAAAATTAGTCATGTGGTTAATTCATTATGTATAATTCCCCTAGCTAGAATCAGGGCAGAAGCCTGCCCGATAAGTCTAACCTCATGACTCCCATTGACATTTTTACAATTCGAAGAAAGCAGAAAACCACCCCAAATTGGCTTTTCACCTAGTCCTGTGAACCAATTTCAAGTCCAAGATTAAAAGTGCTGAGCTTGTACGAAGGTTTGAACCAGAACTTTTGCAGTTTATAGCAATGTAGGCAACCTTACTGTTAATGAACATTGTGAAATACACAAAAGTACGTCAGGTCCCATCACAAAGCACACGCACACATGCTCACATTTGAAAATCCATCCTTCCAGAAAGATAGGCTTGTTATAAAACTTGTGATTATTTCTAAATGGTGTTGAAATCATTTTGTAAGAGGTAATCTTATCAAGAAAAAGTGAAAGAGGGGGCAGCAATCTTTTATTGCCAAGCCAACTTCAGCTTTAAGACCTGTACAACCGGTCTGCTTGTTTTGGGGGGTGAAATTCGCTCAACCAAATGTTGCACACATACACAGTAATTGTCTACAAAATGTGCGTGCTGGGCTTGGTACCATGCAGCGACAGTAGAAGCTGTTAGTCACTTGGAGGTATTGGCAGAGCTCCTGTACAGAGGGCTTGGAGATCTGACTGCAGATGCTGTGGTTGACCTTAACCCTTGCTGTGGACTGAACCACGGTCCCCAGTCCAGACATATCCCAAATGCAGAGCTGGACGTTCAGAGGAGCCTTTGGTCTTCCCTAATTCTGGATGGATCCCATGGAGGGCAGTTGGGAGCCTCCTGCCCATGCTGTTGTACCTCGTGACACTGGTGATCCTTCGGTATGTGGCCAGCAGTCCTCTTCCAGGGTGCTTAAAAACACACCGCAAAACGCAGATTTTGAACCTGTGTGTCTTCATTGATGAAGCACCCCCTTGGTCCCCAACCTGAGGTCAATGACTTTAAAGGACATTAACTAGCATTGACTGAGAGATTTGCTAAAGGTCAAGGCTTGAATAATTCAAGCCCCATAAAGATTTCACTAAAGTCGAGGCCCTCTGGGCAAGTTCCTAGCTTGCGTGGGCAGGGTCCACACGTCACTGACAAATGGGGATAGTGCCGCTCGTATAAGCGGTCTGGGGTGGCTTGTATGAGGGCTGGATGTGTCTGCTTTATAATCTTGTGTGAGGAGTGAAGTGATAGGGCCAAAGACAGAGTGGCAACAGAGGAGGTGAGTTTGGTTGGCTGAAACCTCTGTGCCCTTTTTCCATCTGACTTCTTCAGCCATTGTGGTCTCTGCTGTGTGTGTGGGTGTCCTGCCTCTGCTGAGCATCCTTTGGCAGGAGCCAGCAGCATGATGGCTAAACTGCATCTTTCTGCAGGTTGTGAGCCACCAGATGAACTCCAGGATGCAGGACGTGTTGTTGTTCCTGGTCCCAGCAGCAACACAACTGCAAAGTGCATTGATTTTATATCTTAATGGGAGCATGTCTTAATGGGAGTGATATTCTGCCTGGTGGCACCCTGTTCCTTTGAAAGGAGCACAGCAATGGCTGGAGGATATATTTTGAGCTCTATGCTAAAATCCAGTCTGAAAATAGTATTGAGATGGAGCATCTGTGTCTTGGTAGAGCCTGTCACCTCATCCCCTTCAGAAAAGATTGTTGACTTTGGTGAGTTGCAGGCCAGGACTTAAACCTCTGACGAATTTGAGCAACACCAAATCTGCTCTGCATTATTGTGTCACTCCTAACTGGGGCTTCTGCACTGGGACATGTCTCTCCCAGCGGTGGGGTCACCCTGGGGTTCAGGAAGCTGCCAGATGGGCTTCTGCATGGGGGGGGGGGAAATGATGGAGGTCCTGGAGCAGGGCAGGCAAAGGGGATGAGTCTGACAGGCACAACCTGGAGATCTGACGGGCTGTCTCCACCAGTTTGGGAAAGCAGATTGTGAGAAACGTGCTGCGTTAAGACACATCCATGAGCAGAGTGGCCTCTAAACGTGAACGAGGCCTCGCCTTGTGCTTGTTCATGCACTATTAGATGCAAAGGTGAAACACGTCAAGACTTTACCTTTCTTTGGTGGACGTTGCTGGTGAGCAGCTTTTCTGTGTCCAGAGTGTGCATCAGGCTTTGCTAACTTCACCGTACAATAAAAGCCTGGTCCCACTAACCCATGGAAATAGAGCTACAGGCTTAAATGAGACTATCTGTATGAGTAAGAGCTACTCAAATGAATAATTGTTTGCAGTATTTTTGCCCTTGTTATTTTAACTTTGAGTAATTCAGGAATGACTGTAGATATATCCATATGATGACAGTTGTGTCAACGTTTTCATTCAAAGCTCT
>NW_010115832.1:0-6952 GCF_000699245.1 Pterocles gutturalis | reverse complement strand
TGCTGTCTAAAAAGGGCATTTTGTAAATGAACCAGACAGTCACTTGAAACTGGATTTCCTTTGTTTGCTGTTAATAACAAAAGTGTATCTCTTTATTTGAAATTTCTCTTTTTTTTTTTTTTTTTTTTTTTTTTTTTTTTTTTTTTTCCTGTCTGCTGGAGCATAGGAAGAATTCACAGTGCTTTGTGCTGGGGCTGGAGCTCCAGCTCCAGCACCAACTAATAATAAAGCTACAAACGTGGATCTATACACTTTAAAAATCAAGAAAATTGCCTAGACAACCATTGAAATGGCATTTGGTTCAATTCCATGTAAAAAAAAAATATTTTGAAAGTTTGACCTGGTGTTATAGGGACTTTTTTTCAATTCTTCAAAGAGTAATCCCAGTTTACCTTTTTTTTTTTTTTTTTTTTCCCCTTCAGGTTCAACCCCTTTTATCACACTAAAGTGCCAATCAATATTGTAAGATAGATGCTACATCTTAGGTTTTTATAACATTACTTGTCCCAGAAGGGATACTGTATCTTTAAGGAAATGGACCCGATATCCTGTTTCTGAAGGATTAAAACACTTTAAAGAGACAGAAGAGGCTGTAAACCCCTATCATATTCTTATTCTCTCTTCATTATCTTGTCCAGTATCTATCCCTGCTGAGTAAATCTGGTTGTGTGTTTCTCCAAAGTGGTCATAAGAAGAAATTTATTTACTTCTCTTTGCACTGGAGGGGCATTACTGGGTTTCAAGGCTCTCCGAAGTAATAAAGATTTTGCAGTGTGTGCAGAAGGAGCAGAAATTCAGAACTTCTTTTCCCCCTCTGAGGTCGTTTGGCCAGCTTAAAGGGGAGACACTTCTCATTTTCTGACAGGCTTTATTTCCGTAAGATTTTCCAATTAGCAGGAAAAGGTCACACTAATGTTAGTGCTGGGTGGAGGAAGGGGGATCCGACTATGCAAATAGAGATATCCTTGAAAGGACAATATAAAAAATATTGTATTTTCCTTCTTTTCTTAATTAAAAATTGGAGAGGAGGGGTGCACAAGTGTGCACGCTGGTGCACGCGTGTGTTTGCTGGAGGGGGAAGGGAGCATTCCCTCTTGCCTGGGATCAGCAATTTCACTTCATTTGCAGACCTCGCTTTTCTCTGCAACAGCAAATTGCATTCACTCTCCTGTCTATATGTTTGTCCACCTGGGTGGAAAACAGACAGCCCAACAGATTTCCATCCTGCAAGTGCTCTGTGAGAGGCAGTGACCGGGGCGAGGGGCAGGGAGACGACACGCACGTAACACGGCTTTCTTTTTTCTCCCAGTTAATTCGGAAGAGGAATTTGGGGTGGGGTGTTTTGGGGTGGTTGGCTTGGGGATTTTTTTAATCAAACCAAGCTGAAAACAAACAACGCTGACTGCAAGCATTTCCCCATCCCTCCTCTTTGAGCCCTGCTAGAAGCATCTCTGTGTAGCGTTCCCGGTAGCTTTTGTTTTCCATGCTGGGTGCATGTGTGTCCCCACGCACGTGCACACCGAAAGCGCAAGAACTTTTTTCCAATGAGGTGAAGAGCCAGGAGGTGTCGGGACTTGCTCACGCTCAGCTTTCAAAGAAGCCTCACATTCTTCCTTCTCGCAGGCAAGCATCCGCCTCTCTTTTTATAGCCCAGGAACAGCCGTGGCCCTAACTTGTGCCCCTTTCTCCACGGAGGGGCCGCGGCATTTAAATTTGGATGTGGGCATGGGGAGAGGCAGGTGCAGAAGTCTGGAATCTCTCTGCAGGCGTTAAACCAGTCCAACTCCTCCCCAGAATATTTCCTCCTTAAACACATAACTGGCTTTGCAGCCAGGGAGCTAGAAACCATCTCGGGAGTCAATTTGGTCTTGAAAGCTTTGTATTAGGGCAAATGGACGGGAGCTCAGCTGCCTGCTGACACTCCTGGGCAGACAATTGGTGCTGCAAGTGGTTCACGGGAAATAGAAAATCTTTTCATTTTAGACTATAACTTGCTGAACTACACACATGCACACATGCACGTGTGTGTATATATATATATATATCCACCAGAGAATTATTTCACAGGAAATTAAATATTTGCAGCTCTCCCACACCATTTCATATCTTGCCAATTCCCATAACCCCCTTTTCAGATCACCAATCCCTGCTGGAGCCCAGAAACTGTCTGTCATAACCAGAAGTTTATACACTGGGAAACATTTCTGCACCAAATCCTTCGCTGGAGTAAATTGGCAGGGTGCCACCAAAATCAGAGCCGTTGCAGTTGATTTATGCCAGCTGCGGATCTAGCCCACAGAAATGTGGAAAACTTGGTGAACTTTGTGCATCGAAGAGTTACCTGGCGAGTCCCATGTTCCTGATAGTAAAAGCTAAAACATCCTGATCTCCCAAGGAGACGAACAGAATAATATTTTGTTCATCTGCATTAAGCAGGAAGCTTAAGCTACACCGTGGAAATCTTCCCTTCTTTCTTGTTGAAAAGCAATGTCTTATCTTCCCTGGGTTTCCACCCTGACATTTATACCAAATGACAATTAACTTTCCTTTCCCATTAATCAAAAGTAATTCTCTTCCTGACAGTGTCTGGCACTGGTATGTGCCTGGATGCATGTGTAACTCTGCGGTACTTTACGCAGGATGGACTCTCTCTTTTTGCCGGGAGAAAGGCATCTCTCTCGTGATGTCCCTGCAGGAAGGAACACTGCGGGAGGGCAGTTTGTGGGTTTCAGTGAGACACAGGCTCGTGGGGAAGTGCTGGAAGCAGGACTTGAGCTGGATGGGAGCACGGGGAAGGGCGGTGGTTCCCTGGGAGCAGGGAAGTCCAGCAGTTTGCTTCCACTGAGCAGCTTGCACTCACAGATAATGACAGCAAAGCAGGGAGACAAAGCACGTTTCTGTTTCCTTCCCTCCCCGTTTCCAGCAGAGCCAGAGCGCGCGGTGTGCAGCCGTCAGGCGTTTTACCTACTGACACCTTCCCCGTGTTCGGGGACCTACCGCATCTCCCTGTTCCAACCCTCCTCAGGGACCAAACAACTTCGGTCCTTGTCATGGAAATCTGGATAATAAATACCTTGTAGTTGGCAGGGTGTGACACTCCGTCAGATTCACTGCAGAAACACAAGGTGAGCTGTTCACACGGGAGTGGATGGCAGCACTCCCATCTGCTCTGGTAGCACAGGATCAGACTTCACAGGGGATTTCTGGGGAACTACTTCAGTTGAGAAATAACCAGGTTGGGGGGGGGGGGGGGGGTGGAAGAATGACATTTTTAAATTTTTGTTTAACCATAAAGCAGTAATGTTGCTAAAGCTTTTAAGCAGCTGTGAAAGAGAAGCCTCTTTTAATAATAACTAGTTTTACCCAGTGTCTGAGTGTGTGATGCATCAGTGAAACCAGGAAAATCACATACATACTTGTTTTAACCTTAGAAATATAAATTAACTCTCATAATAGCCCTCAAAATAGCTATGTCCGCTTTAACACCCTTTCAGAGGGGCGTAAGCTGAGGCACAGGGATGCTCCATGAGTCACTAATTGAGTCAAGTGCAGAACTTCAAACCCTCATTACCACAGTTGCCTATAGATCTGTTTGTGTCTTGAGGTAAACTGAAAACCTGCACAAATATGCAGAAAGTCTTGTGATCAGTGAAGCTGACATTCCTGTTTGGATTTCAATATTCTGTTCATACGCTGGAATTCATCCAGCAGCTCGTGGTGGAGCTGCAAAGGTACTGTGCTCCAAGGGGAAGCCACCTTCCAAAAACTTCTACATTCTCATTGATTAAATGCATCAGAAACATCAAACATGTTTGATGCTTAGAGAATAGGTTCTTAGGGACTGGTACCTAATCTTGATCTGTTTTCAAACTCATACTGTTTGTCTTTAATATGCGCTAGCTACATGCAGGCAGGGTTTTGTTTGCAATGATGTTCAGGGAAATGAATGTTGGGCTCATAGCTGGAATTTGTTGCATGGTTGTGGTGAATTGTGGTAAGTGGCTGTGCTTTGGAGATTGATAAATTTAATAAACACTCAGTGGATATAAAATAAATTAATCTCTACTGTTTATAGGACAAGATGTGGTGTTTAACAACATTAATACTGTTATACAAAATAGTTAAGAGCATGTCAACATTTTATTTTTATCTGGACCACATGAACCCATGGATATTAGCACATGTTTAGCACCAGATGTAGCTGTTCTGTATTTTATAGGGTGACCCCAAGCCATAATATCTGAATGTAACTGATACCTCCAAAAGATTTCAGGCTTGAGTTTGCATTTTACTTTTCGATCCAAAATTCATTTGTTCAAAAGTCTTAACTCTTGCAGCATGCACCCACCCAGCAGCCACAGATGATGGCCTCCTGCATAAGGTACCATCCAGGTCCCCTGCAGAGTGCAGCCAGAGCCCCAATCTGGGCTAGCATCTGACTGAGGACAGGACATTGTTATTTAGCTGAGCTGGTGGTTAATGAAAACAAAGCCAGAGCAGATGTAGAAACCTGCTAGAGAAACTGGATCATTTCAAAGTTTTAAGAGCTTGCAGGACCGTGAGAATCTTTCTGCTGCAGGACTACCCCAGTGCTTTTCTGTTGGATGTTATGCAGCTTCGAAACTGCATTTGACATCTTCAGGTCGTTAAAGGCATGCAGTGATGCGCTCTTTGATTTTTACTACAGTGAATGTTTTAAAGAATGCTTTTCAGAATCCAGACAACATACCAAAAACAATGGGGGGCACATGTGTAATGACATTTGATTCCTGCTGGATGGCTCTATGTTGCTGACGCCACCTTCAGCACACAATATTGACAGTCACTCTACAAATAATTGACTTATCTAAACCAACACAGGAAAAAAACAAACTCAGCTATTATGTTTCCTGTATAGGGACATTGGTGTTAGTCTTGAGCATATTTTCATTATGTCTGTAAGAAAATGTATTTCTTGCTGCTATAATATATGCAAACAAGCAGAGAGAGATTTGCATTGAGTTGGCAGTAGTTTTGTCAGGGCTGCCAAAACTGGGGCTCTCTGCAAGTGATATGTTTCACATTGCAGCATTCCTCTAAAAACCTGCAGAACTAAATAAATAATGGCACCATGGATGAAACTGGGGAAAACTGAGCAATGTTCAAGCCAGGTGCCCAGAATTTCTATCCAGGCTGTAAGATCTTCAAAGAATTAAACTTTTTAGATCAAATTCTGTAGTCTATGAAATTTTGATGCTAATAAAGCTTTGAAACAAATAAAGTTTTGTCTTAATGTTGATCCAGGGACTTTACATATAACATCTCAGGCAGCACCTGTCAAAACCAGTGGAGAGATTACTGCTGATTTTTGTGACTACAGATGGGGCCAGTCTCGAGACCTTCTTGTTCCCTGTTCCATGTCTGGCTGATCCAATTTCTTGTTGGCTCTCCCGGCAATGCTCAGGGACTTTTATAGCTTGGAGCACCCAACCATGCTCATCATGGTTTCGAGAAAGCGTCTCCTATTTCTGACTGTTGCCCTTCTTGTGAATCTTGCTGTTTATCCTTTAATTATAGTAGTATAATTGTAATAATATAATAATTATAGAATACCAGGTTGGAAGGGACATCAAGGATTATCTGGTCCAACCTTTCTTGGCAAAAGCACAGTCTAGACAAGAAGTGTCCCATGTTGGGGAATCCACCACTTCCCTGGGGAGATTATTCCAATGACTGATTCCTCTCATTGTGAAAAATTTTCTTCTTATGTCCAATCAGAACCTCCCTGGGAGTAACTTGTACCCATTAGCCCTCATCTTCTCCATGTGACTTCTTGCAAAAAGGGAGTCTCCATCTTCTTTGTAGCCATCTTTTAAACACTGGGTGATAAGGTCTCCCCTAAGCCTTCTTTACTTAATGCTGAACAAACCCAGTTCCCTCAGCCTTTCCTTCTGTGGCAGGCTTCCCAGTCCTTTGATCATATTTATGGCCCTTCTCTGGACCCTCTCCAGCATGTCCACATCTTTTTGGCACAGTGGGGACCAAAACTGGACACAGTATTCCAGGTGTGGCCTGACATGCTGTCCTGGTTTCAGCTGGAACAGAGTTAACTTTCTTCTCTGCACCTGCCGAAGAGGAGCCACTTGAAGACACCATGAGCAGTTAGCGGGAGCTTCACCTAGGAGAAGATAATGAAAATAGGGTTGGTCTTCACCCCTTGACATCCCGAAGGCATAAGTGCCTTACGGAGACTTAGAGGGTGGTCTTTCATACGCAGCATTGACAGGACAGTGTCTTGTCTTTCCCCAGAAAGTTGGGGATCCTCTGATTCTAGTTGCCTATGCCTTGGCTTTCCCTCTTCAGCCACTCACCTGTAGGAGGGGAGTTTTTTGGGGCTTTGTTTTTGATTTAATGAATCTTTAATTCCTCTGCACAGAGAATTGGCTTCAAAAGTCACCTGGCAAAGCCCATGCTGTGGTGGGCTAGTCCAGGATGTGGTGTAGAAGGTGCCTTCATGAGATATGGGTCATTTTCTTTCAGAGCAGGGTGATGAATCTGGCCTGCCTACACCCCACGTGAATTTTTAGCCACAATTTAAGAGGTTCACTGTGTGCTTTCTTTGTAGAGAAGGCAACAGCAGTTTGTGTCTTTATGTGTATATGAAGTGCAATTTGAAAAATGACAATTAGAATAAGCTCCTCTAGAAACCCAGGCAATGGGATGTCTTGTTGCTGCTGAAGTGCTCAGCCCAGGAGGGCTGAGGGTCTTCTGGGAAGGAGCAGGAGCAGAACTGGAAATGACTGGGACGAGTTAGATCAGAAAATTATTTTAGTGCCCCAAGAGCTCAGGAGCTTTCAGGGTCACAGCTTTGGCCTTAGGCACCTCATTTGCCAGTCAGGCACCCAGCTCATCTTTTTGGAACTGATTCTTCTTAAATGAAGAGTCTAAGTGCTGTAATATAAATAAATAATAA
>NW_010115831.1:4010-5481 GCF_000699245.1 Pterocles gutturalis | reverse complement strand
GGGTACGGGCACCCATCGCAGGCAGCCCAAATCCCTGCCTCGCCAGTACCCGTGGGATGCACAGGACAGCGAGGAGATGGAGGCGAACACACCAGGCACGGGTTTATCCTGATTGTCTGAAAACCACGCCTCTGTGCTGCTGTAACATCTCCTGTGTCTTTGAAACAGAGCCAGGCTCTAAACTGAGGATTTTTTCCACCCTTCGTGCAGCCAGGTTGGGGATGCTCCTTTGACAGAGCCCTGGGCTGGGGTGCGAGAGGCACAGCCACCCCCAGCCTCCAGCCCCACTCCCCAACCTGCCACTGGGCTGGATCAGCTGGAATTTTCCTGTGCAGGGTCCAAATTCAGGATGATTTGATAATTGAGCACAGCCCACTCGAGAGCCAGGGAGGGATTTCCAAGCATTCATCCTGCGGGCGCCTGGGAGGGGAAGAAATAACTGACCCTGGGGAGAGGGGGGGAGTTTGATTTCTGAAGGAAACCAACTCAATGCAATAACACCCCATCTCTTCCTGGGCTTCCTGCGCTCCCCAGCCCACAGTAACATTGGAACCACAGCACAGGCAGGGGAGCAAAAGTTTAAAGATAACAATTTCCTCCAAATCTAAGAAAATAAACAGATTGGGAGCAGCTAGGGCCACTCTCGGGCTCGTGAGAGCGCAGAGCCTGAGCAGAGCAGGGTGTTACAAAGCACCAACCCCTTACAAGACCCTAGAGAGTCTCGGGAGGAGAGAGAGAGCCCCAAAAGCTGGGGGGGGTGGGGACCTGCTGCTCCCTTCTCCTGTTCACACAGGGCCGGAGGGCTGGGCTGCTGCTGCTCCGGGCACCGCGGACCTGCCTCTGCGCTGGGCAGACGGGGAGATTGTCACCGAGTGGGATGGAGAGGAGCCGGTGGATTTTCTTGCACCAGGTACCACATGTGCTGGTTCCCGGGGTCCTGCTCTGCCATGGGGACCCCCTGGTGCTCTTGTGGGACATCCCGCTGCTACGCCAGTATGGGAGATGCTGGGATCCATCCCAGAGCTGAGCGTGTTTTAATAACACAAGGTGTCACCGGGGATTGGAGCGGCGGACAGGGACCCTGGGAGGGCAGGTTGGGGCTGGCCCTGCTCTAGGAGGGTGACAGTGGCTCCTGGTGACGCTGGTGGGACCCATGCTAGGGTCTCCTAGCAGCAGAGTTGGTGCATCCATGTCCTACAGACCTTCCTGCTCTTTCTCCTTGCAGAGAAGTTTCTGCAGACCCAGCGTCTCAGTTACGGGCAGCTCCTGTCCCTGCTGCTGGGAGTGGAGGGGAACGGGACGGGGACCGGGGTGTCCCTGCTCCGGGTCCAGCTGGTGCTGGAAGGTGAGGGGATGGAGATCACCATGTCCAGCAGCAAGAGCCAGCCCCGGCGCGGAAAGCAGGCTGTCACCTTCAGGTACCTGCCACAGCGCCTTGGGGAGCCTGGGCTGGGGCTGGGACATGGTGGCT
>NW_010115831.1:3614-3876 GCF_000699245.1 Pterocles gutturalis | reverse complement strand
CTGGGGCCCTGGTGGGGGAGCTGAGCTGTCCCCCGGTGGGTGGCTGCCAGGCTGGCCCTGTCCTTCCTCCCACGCTCCTCCAACAGGCTGCACGAGGCAGAGGAGGGTGCAGAGCCTTCGCTGTCGGCCTTCAGCTTCCAGCGCCTGCTCTCCAACCTGACCGCCCTCCACCTCCGCGTGAGCCGCGGCCCCGGGCAAGGTGGGGGGCTCATGCAACATCCCCATGGGGACCAAGCTGGGATGGGGTTGGGGACATCAAAGC
>NW_010115831.1:1697-3426 GCF_000699245.1 Pterocles gutturalis | reverse complement strand
AGGCTGTCCCTGAGCGAGGTCCAGCTCACGTCCGCTCGCCCGGGGCCAGGGGCACGGGCAGGCTGGGTGGAGGAGTGCACGTGTCCCCCGGGCTACACCGGGCAGTTCTGCCAGTCCTGCGCCCCCGGCTTCAAGCGGGAGATCCCCTTCGGAGGTCCCTTCGTCAACTGCGTGCCCTGCGCCTGCAACCAGCATGGGGACTGTCACCCCCTCTCAGGTGCACACCCCCCGGCCTCCCCAACTCGCCCTGTCACTGCATGTGTGGGTGACAAATCTGACTTGGCTTGTCTGTGAGGGATGCTGGAAACCATCCATGAGGTTGCGGTACCCAAAACTTGCACGTTGAATTGCTGGGCTGGTTCTAGGGACTGGGTCCGTAACTGCAGAGACAGAGATAATTCGTGAACTGCAATAATGGCAGTAATTTATAATAAGAGAGGCAGCTTTCACGGTACTTTATGACCCTAAAGGAGGAGAAAGGAAGGGTGCTGGTCCTCAGAAGAGCGGGGAGGCAGGGGTCAGGGGAGGAGATGGGTTTTGCCAGGATGGGTCTCGCCGGCAGCATCGTTGCCCAAGGAGCGGAGCAGGACTGGGCACAGCCCTGGCGCCTGCAAACTGGGGGTGAACCTGAGCAGAGAAACAAGTGAAAGAACAGGAAAATACAGCAGTGCCAGGCGTGCAGGGAGGCACCAGAGGAGCCAGCTCTTGTGCTGCCAGCCCAAGCCCTGCTCTGGCTCCAGCTCCAGCTCAGAGGAGTGTGACTGCAGCAGGGCTGTGGCTGGAAGGGAGGACAAAGCCAAAGCCAAGCCTGGGGAGGTTCGTGGCTGTGTCCGGGGAGGTTCGTGGCTGTGTCTGGGAGGTTCGCAGGGCGTTGGCTCTCCCCTCTCCTGCCAGGCACAGTGTCTGGATGGGTCTGGTTGGGGAAGGGGGGCAGGATTGCAAACCACCGCCCTGGAGCTTGAGGTGGCTGCACGAATCCAGCACCAGCCTGGCTGCTGTCAGCCCTAGGGAAAGGCAGATCAGAGCTGTGACAGCCTCATGAGATGCCACCTTGCTCCCTGTGCACCCCTGCAGAAAGCAGCAGCTCCCACCGGTGCTGAAAAGAGCTGGGAAATGAGATGATGCTTTTGGTACCCAGAGGGAGCCCCTGGGGCTCCTCACTGGCTGGCTCCCTCAGTGAGGAGCAACACCAGGGTCTGGCCAGGATGGGAAGGGCTGGAGGAGGGGTTGTGCTCAGCCAGCGCCCTGCCCTGCCAGGGGAAACGCGGCAGCAGCTCTGCAAACTTGTCCCTCATCTCACAGAGCCAGGGCTGGTGCTGCCAGCTGCACAAACCCCAGGGTCGGGGCCAGGCTTTTGATGTCCCGGCCGGGTGCTGCCAGCCCGCATGCTTCCTTCCATTTATTTTTCCACTCCTTCCTGCCACCCACTTTTCCTCTCTTTTCCATTATCCGGCTCCGCCTGGATGTGGCGAAAATGGAAAAATGCTCCTTCCCTCCTGCACAACTCGCCTGGTATGACCCGACCCCACAAATCATGGGGAAAAATCCTCCCCCCTCCTCCAGTCAAGCAGAGCGTCTGCCTGGAGGTTGCGAGGTTCCTTGAGCATCCTTCCTCCTTCTCCTCCTCCTCTTCCCAGCTGATTTTGGGGCTGTGACTCACCAGCTTGGCTCACAAGGAGACGCTCGCTCCCCGCTGGGTGCCGGCTGGCTGCTTGTGTTTTCCATGACA
>NW_010115831.1:1194-1686 GCF_000699245.1 Pterocles gutturalis | reverse complement strand
ATTGCTGGGAAATGTGTTGTCGATTATCACCGCGTCGCTGGGAAATGTGGTGTCGATTATTGCAGGCGCCGACTGACTCCACGCACGCTGACGGTGCTTCCTCTGCGCACCAGCGCCGCCTCGGCCCCGTGCTGCAGGGGAGCGCAGGACCGGTGCTGGGACCCCAGCATCCTCCCCAAAACCTTCTCCCTTGAGCAAGGATGGGGTAGGGAGGGAAGAATGTTCTGAGTCCTGGTTGGGGATGTGCAACCCCAGCGTGATCCCTTGCCTGGAGTTGCGCATTCCTCAGCACCCGCGGTGTTCCACTTACCTCTCCATCCCTCCCACGGTCCTCGCCATTATTCGGGGCT
The DNA here is from genome assembly GCF_000699245.1 of Pterocles gutturalis. Classification (NCBI taxonomy): domain Eukaryota; kingdom Metazoa; phylum Chordata; class Aves; order Pterocliformes; family Pteroclidae; genus Pterocles; species Pterocles gutturalis. The sequence goes on along the minus strand of NW_010115831.1, from coordinate 1,336 downwards.
GGGTTTTTGCAGACTCTCAGCTCCATTTTCCCCCTCGCAGGGCACTGCCAGTGCTTGCACAACACCGAAGGTCCCTCCTGCGAGCGCTGCAGCCCCGGGTTTTACGGCAACCCCTTTGCAGGGCGTTCCGATGACTGCAAAC
>NW_010115831.1:871-1172 GCF_000699245.1 Pterocles gutturalis | reverse complement strand
GCCGTGCGCCGAGATGCCGGGCGGCGGGGAGGTGGTCTGCACCCACTGCCCCGCGGGACAGAGAGGTGAGGCTGGGGACGGGTGGGCGAGGGGGCTGCGGGCAGCACCGGCACAGCCAGACCCTCCCCACCTTTTTGCCTTCCCCAGGAAAACGCTGCCAGCTCTGTGACGACGGGTATTTCGGGGACCCCCTGGGGCAGAGGGGCCCCGTGCGTCCCTGTGTCCCCTGCCAGTGTCACGGGAATGTGGATCTCAACGCCGTGGGGAACTGCGACCCTGTGTCCGGCCGGTGCCTGCGCTG
>NW_010115831.1:507-827 GCF_000699245.1 Pterocles gutturalis | reverse complement strand
GGGGATGCGCTGGCTCCTGACCCCGCTGGGAAGTGTGTGTGTACGTACTGCCCCGGGGTGGCCCTGCTCCCCCCAATCCCACTGCAGCCAAAATCCTCCCAGCAGCGAAGGCGGAGGGTGGAAGGGGGATGCCCATGGGTTTAGTGCTGATCAATGGCCCGCATTGACCCCAAATGCTCAGGAATGGCCTTTGCTCAATTCCTCCTCTGCCATCCTTCCCTGGAGATGCTCTGCTTTGCAGATGGGGGGACACACATCCATCCCCACGGTCCCACCTGCCAGCCCTGTGCCGGGCTGTAAGCGGTATTTTGTCTCCTGTA
>NW_010115831.1:0-205 GCF_000699245.1 Pterocles gutturalis | reverse complement strand
AGCGGGTGCCACGCGGTGACGGGGCAGTGCTCCTGCCAGCCCGGTGTCACAGGGAAGCGATGTGACCGATGCCACCACGGCTTCTTTGGCTTCTCTGCCAGGGGCTGTCGAGGTAACGGGGATGGGGACTGTGCCTCAGTCCCTAAACCGGGGCTGGCAGCTGCGGGGTAACACTTTTCTGCCACCGTCGCAGCCTGCAACTGCT
>NW_010115830.1:0-217 GCF_000699245.1 Pterocles gutturalis | reverse complement strand
TAAACATGGCTTCGAGGAGGAACTGCTCCATGATCTTCCCAGGCACAGAGGTGAGGCTCACCAGCCTGTAGTTCCCTGGTCTTCTTTTTTCCCTTTCTTAAAAACAGGAGTAATGTTTCCCTTTTTCCAGTCACTGGTGACTTTACCCAACAGCCAGGATTTTTCAAATACAATGGAGAGTGGCTCGGCAACCACGTCAGCCAGCTCTTTCAGAACC
>NW_010115829.1:0-73593 GCF_000699245.1 Pterocles gutturalis | reverse complement strand
TAGAGTGAGGAAGGGTTCACAGGTAAAAAAGGAGTGAAGTAAAGGAGAAATTTGGATTCCTGCTTGAAGTCTCACTTCCTACCTGTATATTTGCCTATTTACTGCAAAAGGCAGAGAAAACAGACTTCAGTCTTTCCTGGCTTTTAGTACCCTATACCATCACTACTATGGACACAGAGAATACTGCAAAAAAAGCTTGAGAAGGGAAGAGAAGTCTTCTGCTCACTGGAAAGTAGGTGAGAGAAAGACAGGCTGTGGCTAAGGGTGCTGATCCAGCAAAGCTAGGACCAGTTGCTGCAGTGAAGCCTCTCGGTAATCTTTCCTCTCTGGGTCACATAGTTCAGGCAACATTTGCTGAATGCACAGAGACTCTGCAATCAGAATGCACACAAAACACGTGTAGATCTTTAACTTACTGGTTGATACAGATAATAGAGAGCCAGGTCTAACAAAGGCTAAGCTTTACACTCACACCCCTGGAGAGACATTGGGACACTCAGCTGCTAATCAGGTAGGTAGGGTTGGTCTTTGCTATTCCTTGGAAGGAGCTGATCCTCAATGCTGTAGAGCTGCCATCCTAGAGTCTCTTTATTCTCTCTCTCTCACTCTCACTCTCTCTCTCTCTCTCTTTCTCTCTTCTACCCACCCTGTTATGGGGAATTGTATCTTTCTTTGTCAGCATTTTTCCTCCAAAATCCTCAGGGTGTTAACTTTAGTGTGTCAACAATTACATTTCTGTGTTTTTGCTTTTCTTCTCTTGGATGGATTTAGCTCACACGTTGTGACAATTTTCTTAGTGAAACTGTGTCAAGATCACACAGCTGCACCACACCAATGCTTGATCATGGGCAGCTGAACCTCTGAGTTGGGAATTACATGTTATATGATCCTGATTAAAACTGTAAATGATTGACTCTTGTCAGATTTCTTTACACCCATCATGTGCCTTAGAAGAAAAAGTAAGTTGTGTATACCCCTATATGTGACTCATCACCCCTGAGAATAAACAAATCTCTTTTTGTGTTTCTAATTATTGCCTTGAGCTACTGGAAAGAGTTCCTAATGGTGCATCAGGAGAGACCCCCAGTATTCATTTACCAACCTGATAAGAACTTTCATGGGATACAGGAGACTACAACTGAATGCCTGAAAAGAAAGATAATCAATAACATACAATTTGAGCATGCTTTGTGTATGTGCACTGGAGATTTGGGATGGTGGAATCTAGATATTCTGGAACAGCCTTCCAGTAAGAAAGCTAATTATTTTTCTTAGGGTGGATCTTAATGAACATTAAGGAGAGATGGGGAAACACTCTTTGTCAAGGAGTGTAGTGAGAGGATGGGGGGCAACACTTATGAGCTGAAAGAGGGTAGATTTAGACTAGACATTAGGAAGAATTTTTTCACTGTGAGGGTGGTGAGGCACAGGCACAGGTTGCCCAGGGAAGTTGTGGATGCCCCATCCCTGGAGGTGTTCAAGGCCAGGCTAGATGAGGCTTTGAGCAACCTGGTCTAGTGGAAGGTGTCCCTGCCCATGGCAGGGGGATTGGAACTCAATGATCTTTAAGGTCCTTTCCAACCCAAACCGTTCTATGATTCTATGATTCTATGATTCTGTGAATATATGGTGTGTCTGTAAGAGCATCATCTTCCAGAGTACTGTTTGATCCAACCTAACTAGATATATATGGAAAATGGTAAATGGCTGACCCTAAAAAGATTTCAGAACAGTGAATGAGAAACCCTTAGGAAACTGTCATGTGAACTTTCAGAGCTGGAATTGTTTCTTACTGGTTTCCATTGTATATGCCCCATTTTTTTTCACAGGAAAAATCTGATGAAATAGAGAGCTGCAAAATGTTCTGACGAGTAGAGAAAATGCTTTCTAGTGAGAGTTCAGCATGCATAACTTATCTAAAGAAGACTGAGCAGTGTCTTGATTAAGGTACATAAAGATCTTCAGGGGAGGAAAATAGCAGATGGTAATGGGCTCTTAAATCTTTTGGAAAAAGATGTTACAAGAATGAAAACCATTGGAAGTTAAAGCTAGAACAATTCAAATGAGAAATACCACACAGACTTTTAACTATGTGTTAATCAAGCATTGGCAGAGATGGAGAGGATGAAAAACTACAAGCACTGATATATTTCTTTGTTTCTTTTGTCTTCAAATCAAACTAGATGTCTCTCTAGTAAACATACTTCAGATAAACTCATGCGACTGCACTCAAGACAGTGTAGTTTAATGAAATGTTATGGTGTGTGTGAAATTTAGGAGGTTAAAGTGGGTAATCTTAGGTTTCCTCCTGGTTTTAACTTATGATTGTTCAACATCTAAGAAAGGGCTGGCCAACTTCTATGTGTTTACATTTCCTTGCAGAAACCTGGGGCCCAGACCAATATAACTACATTTGTACAAATGTAGCTGATTTAATAAATCCTTCCAGTCTGGATCAGAGTTGGCCCTTTACCATTTTCCAGCACCCACATTGTCCAATTTGATTGATTTATCAATCAAACTGCACACCCAGGGAAGAGATAAAAGTGTTCTCTAGTCCAGACTTGGCTTGGTGTGGTCTGTGAATTGGTTATCCCTTCTCCAGACTGCAGGGCACAGATTGCCTCCATGTGCTATGTTCCCAGATCACTGTTGTGAAGGGAAGAGTCCTTTCTATTTTTCATCTCAGTCTAGGACTGCAAATGGCTTAAGACGTTTGAATTTCTCCAGCAGTGTGAAGTGCTCCGTCAGGTATAAATCCACCTGGACATCATTTATGAGTTTTTCTCACTACTATGTTTTGCCTTTTCATAATTACCTTAGTGAATATTTCTTAGCCTTCTTTTCAAAAGTGAGATTTTTCCACAAAACCCTGGATTTCTGTATGTGTGATGACTTTAACAGGAACATATACACAGAAGAGTTTGGGCCCAGTGTGCTAGGTAGGATTCAAAGAGAGATTTAAAATTTTAAATGCAAGGGAAATACAACAGATAAAGAGGGAACTGGGAACACAGAAATCAGGTGACAGGAAAATGTTATGCCTTCTCCCTGGTGCTCTCTCTCTCTTTATCAATCAATCCATTTTAGATTTTCAGTGGCATTTCTAGAGGATTTAAGTAGTAAGATAAGAATCTTCCCTCAAGTGGAGTTTTGTATAACATATTCACTAAAGGTCTAAAACTGCAGTCTGAGAATTCAATCTTGTAGGTTGTCAGCATGAAAATAGTAAGATTTGTTGTATTTTCAGAAAGCGTTGCAGGAGGCACTGGAAACATTTTATGTGAATAATTTACAGCACTGAGCCCTTTGTGTGTTACTCTTTGTCCCTAATCTTTTTCACCTTGAGATCAACAGGACTGTTGTCACCAACTATGGTGGGAATTGGGAACACCAGACCTTCTTCAGTTTGTGTTTCTCAGATGTATTCCTGGAGATTGTTAACATGTAAGTCAGGGAAGACAACTTGCTCTTAAACCTTCAAAGTGCCCCTTTTCAAAGTAGCATCCCCTGGACATTCCTAAACGTTGCAAGTGGTAATTAGATGCTGTACTATCTATCTCACAGACCCACATAGACCCAAAGTAGGCGAAGATCATCTACTCTGTCCCTGTGTCCCAACGCAGAAACAACAATATCTGTATTGTACCTTGCAGGTGTGCATCTAAACAGCCCTCAGAGAGCTCCAGAGATGTGAACTGCATAGCTGCCCATGGCAGTCTGTTTCTGTACTTCACTGTTCTCACTCTTATAAAGTTTCTTCATATGTCTATTCCAGTCTTTCTCACTGGAGTTTAAACCCTTTAATTCTTGTCCTATCCTCTCTGAACATGGAGAACAGATTGTTCCTGCCCTTTTGCAGTAGCTTTTCTAATAGATGAAGGTTGTACGTTGTCTGCCTCAGAGTTCTCTATTGCCAGCTAAACAAATCCAGTTATTTTCCAGATTTCTGATTCTCATTGTTTTTTAATCTCTCTCCAGTTTTAAGTGACAATGCAAATAAATGGGTATCGCAATTCCAGTTGCACAAAGCACAACATGTGTTCCTCATTGCTGCTTGGGTGATCCACCTTGTCAATGTTTCCCTTGGCCTATCTGAGTTCCCATTATTAGTTTCTGTGTATTAATTTCTCCATTGATCTAGATTTTCTCCAAATTGTTTTGAGTTAAATGATTTTTTGTCTCACAAATTATTCAAAGTATCATCATTAGGTGTACAGATGCTCTGAATTGACTTTATTTCCATTATTAAGTTGCTTTGAAAATATTTTTTCTAGTTTTATTTCCTGGCTGAACACCCTGCTATTGAAAGTTAAGCAATGTGTTTCTCTTTTTTTTTTTTTTTTTTTGTTTTGTTTTAAAGGTCAAAGTAATTCACCGTAGATAAATCTCACCCCCAATGTGTGAGCTTCAGTTTTCTTCTGGAGAATATTGATTGATATTACACACCCTTAAAGTCATCTGTATGTTAAACCTTTCATTTATAAGGTTTTTCCTCACTCACACATCTTTACCTTTAAGTTGTTAGCCAAAGTATTTAAGACTTGGCCTGAAGGTTTTGAGTAGCTCCTTTGAGGCTGGAAGAATAGATCTAGAAATTTATACTGTTTAGCTCCTCATGGATGGAGAAAATCCATAGGTGGAATAAATGTCATTGATTCAGTGAAACAGCACCAATTTTATCTATTTATGCCATAGACAAATTTTGCTATGAGATCAAGACTTTAAAGTCAGCTTATTGCAAGATAGTGTTTTGTATTCAATTCTACAGGGAAATTAGAAATACATTGTGGGGAAACCAGCACAGACACTCTGTTTGGGCCATGAAGCACAACGTTTTTTTATACATAGTCCATTCAGATAAAAAGAGGAAGGGGCTGTGATCCAGCAATAAAAGTGTTCCAAGTGCACATCAAAAGGTTTTTGAACCCCTTGCAGGGAGACTGGCTCATGGTGAGGTGTTTATCAGGAAGATTCCAATTAGAAAATAGAACCAATAAACTTTCTTTGTTCTTTTTTTTTTGTGTGTGTGTGTGTGTTTGGTTTTTTTAATAAGTACAGTTCAAAAGAAAACTCAGGAAAACCATTATTTTTGCTCAGCTGTGGGAATATTCTAGTCTTTGATGTTTATCAGCCAGGGTGTGAACTCAGGACACTTAAATATTAAACTTTTGTGATGTAAATCCTTTGTGAACATAGCCCTTAGTGTCGTTAGGCTTGTTTTACATTCCTCCTTTCAACAGCACTCAAGCTCTTATAGAGAGAGATAGCCTTGCTCCTCACAATTTACACTACTTTACTGAACCATAAACAAGAGTTGTCTTATTTGAAAACCTTGTTATATTTACCACTTTCCTCAGATTTGACTGGAATATTTCAACACCAAAGGTTCAGTAAAACAATGATGTATGGTTTGTGCCCATTGCTATGACACACAAATAGTTGAAACACTGTGATTCTTGCTGGTTGTATGTAGTTTTGAAGAAAACATTGCTAGAATGAGTTCATAACAGTATTTATTGCAAGTTTCAAAATAAAGCAAATGAAATTGTCATGGTGATGAATTATTTAAATTATGTTATTAGTGTACGGTTTTTATCTGAAAAGAAAAGAGAACATTTTGAATTTTAACATTTGTGACATTTTGTTATGGTGGTTTCCACTCTAGCAGATTAACTTGCTTTTAAATTTCCATTAAAAACATGCGTCAGGTTTCCATGGTACTACCCTTTCTTCAGTATTTACTGCAAATCAGAAACTCAGATTTTTGTTCACCCACAGTCTTAAATAACTAGGAAGATTATGACTCATCATCCATGTCCTTCTGCTTTCATTCTCTTACATGGTGATTTCACGTAAACTGAAATAACTCCTGAAAAACTTCAAAACGTGCTATGGAAAACATTAATTTAATAACTAGTCAAGAGACTTCAATGGGAAAGATTTATCTATGATAAATTTACATGCCATTATACCCGAGGATGTGATGAATGGGAATGGTTAAGTTTTCTTTGAAGAAGGATTAATTTTCTATTGGAGTCACAGTCTCTGGAAGGGTTTTATGAAGCCCATCTTTCATTCAGTATGAAGTTTTCTCCAAACAGATCTAGGAGGTGACATTTGTATAGTGATACCCAGCTCAGAAATTCCGCTTTAGATCTGAAGAGATGTTAGTCTGTATTGAGTTTGCATGGCAAGGTTTTCATAGCCGAGGGACTACAGAAGTGGCTTCTGTGAGAAGCTGCTGGAAGTTTCCCCTATGTCCGATAAAGCCAATGCCAGGCAGCTCCAAGATGGACCCAACACTGGCCAAGGGTGAGCCCATCAGTGACAATGGTAGCGCCTCTGGGATAACATATTTAGGAAGAGGAAAAAACTGCTGCACAACACCAACTGCATACAGAGAGAGGAGAGAGAATATGTGAGAGAAACAACCCTGCAGACACCAAGGTCAGTGAGGAAGGAGCGGAAGAGGTGCTCCAGGTGCTGGAGCAGAGGTTCCCCTGCAGCCACTGGTGGAGCCCATGGTGAGGCAATTGTGCCCCTGCAGCCATGGAGGGTAACGGTGGAGCAGAGATCCACCTGCAGCCATGGAAGGTAACGGTGGAGTAGAGATCCACCTGCAGCCCAAGGAGGACCCCACACCAGAGCAGGTGGATGCACCCGAAGGAGGCTGTAACCCTGTGTGAAGCCCACACTGGAGCAAGCTCCTGGCAGGACCTGTGGCCCCATGGAGAGAGGAGCCTACATTGGAGTAGGTTTGCTGTCAGGACTTGTGACCCCACAGGGGACCCGTGCTGGAGCAGTCTGTTCCTGAAGGACTGCGCCCCATGGGACAGACCCACTTTGGAGCAGTTCATGAAGAACTGCAGCCTCTGGGAAGGACTCATGTTGAAGTTCTTGGAGGACTGACCCCATGCTGGAGCAGGGGAAGAGTGTGAGGAGCCCTCCCTCTGAGGAGGAAGGAACAGCAGAGACAATGTGTGATGAACTGACTGTAACCTTCATTCTCTGTCTCCCTGCACTGCTGATGAGGAGGAGGTAGAGAAAATTGACAGCAAAGTTAAGCCCTAGAGGAAGGGATGGATGGGGTGAAGATGTTTTAAGACTTAGTTTTTATTTCTCATTATGCTACTCTGGTTTGGTTGGCAATAAATTAAATTAATTTTCCCAAGTTGAGTCTGTTTTGCCAGTAACAGTAATTGGTGAGTGATCTCCCTGTTCTTATCTTGACCCACGAGCCTTTTGTTTTATTTTTTTTTTTCCCCTGTCCAGTTGATGAAGGGGAGTGATAGAGTGGCTTTGGTGGGCACCTGGCATCCAGCCAGGGTCAACCCACCACACAGTCCTAAGCCTTACAGCAGTTTATCAGCAGTCTCCTGGTTCTACCAGAAGCTTTTGCCTGCCTGTATAAGAAATGTAATGTCTTTGTTAGGATGTTTTTAGAAAGATACCGATTGCCACCAGGCCTGGAAACGGTACTGACATGGTAATATTGGCATGCTCAATCCATCTATATAAGAACTCACCTGCTAACAGGGAAGGGCACTCCAATTCCTCTCCCTGTCCTCGTGTGAAAAGAAAAAAGTTGGACACAGTCGGTATGGGCAGAACAAGTGAGTTTATTGTCTTGCTTTAAGCCGTGATGATTAAGCACAGGGCTGCTAGCAGGTACACCCAGGGAGAACCAGTCATAAGACTTGACTACCTTATTACCCCTTTTCCCATTTCTTGGTTCTCCTTTTTTTCTGCCTTCATCCTTTCCTTTCTCTGTGACAGTTCCCTCCCAAAAAATCAACAAGGGTCTGAGTACTTTCTAGTCCTAGCTTTGCTACATTTATGTTTAAATCTGGGTGTGTTGCTGACCTTGAAAATTCTAGTCTCCAAAAGTTCCCCAGTACCCCCACTCATTATCTGTGAAGTTTGGTCATTTCTCATATAGATCCCTCTCAACCACCTGTGAAATCAAGTCATCTTTAATGTAACTGTCCTTAATCTTTACTAGTTTCTTGCACTGTTGTCCATAATGTCCAGCAATTTCTTGTGTCATATCCAGTAGTTTCTTACATCCTGTCTAGCTAATCTTGGTCCTAGTTATCAACACAGTCATCTGCCTGCAGCCCTAAAATCTTGAGGAAAAATTAAGGATTACAAAAATTCTGATAGAAATTGAAGTGTATAAAATACATTTGCAAAAATTTTATATGCTAGGATTATGTGTATATTTGGTTAAACAGCAGTAGTGAAAACTTACTGCATAGTGAAGTGTTACCCTACCAGACCAGGCGTGCCATCACCGAAGCTGTGGAATATATACTCTAATTACATAAGAGTATTTCTGTACATAATTAAGGGTCTTTGGGGCTAGGCATAAACGAAGAACATGACCATAATGTTTAGGAGACCACATAGACGCTCTAATGTCAGAAAATTAGTTGTTAGAAGTGTTGTCTATCAGGAGAAAGTGCTGCTTAGTAGATTTTTGTGCCTAGGAGAAAGAAGCAACAGAAAAGGTGTATAGAGTAACAGCAGCGAGAAAATTGAAGACAGTTAAATAAATGCTCATAACATGAATGTGGGCTGAAGCGGAGAGAAGGCTTTTGCAAAAAGTGCTCTTTAAGGAATGCCTTCACATTGTTAGCAGGGAAAAATGACTTTGATTATTGAGTGTGACTGTATTCATGGGAACAGAAATGTTTATGCTTTTTTGCATACTTGCAAACCTGAAACCAAGAAAAAAATCTAAGTCCATCATCACTTGTATTTTTTTTTTATTTTCATGATGGAAATTGTGCAAAGGATCCATATTCCTCATGTCTACTTGAGTGAAAATAGTGCTGAACTGAAATATTAAGTTCTATTAGATGAGCTAATTTATTGATCTGCACTATTGTTAGATAACTTTTCTCCTTGTTTTATAAGGATGATTATTGATTACTAAATAACTTTAATTTCAGTAAACAGCACAGACAGTGAGTTAAATTGAGTTATCAATAATTAATTGCTAAATATTAGCAGATGTTTACATTGATCTTTGCCAGGGGGGTTAAATTCTGAAATTTGAAGTGCTTCTGGATGTAGTTTTTCCCAAGAATGTCATTATTATTATATTGTTATTAGATTCTCTAGTAATTTTAGAACTAATAATTTATCTCATTATAACCGGTGTCATCTTTTCTTCCTGTTGCTGTTTTGTGATTGGCACTATTGTATAATGACAGCTTTGAGTTTAGTTTATAGTCACTTGAAAACTGCTGGCTTGCAGGTTATCACTTGAAGAACATGATCTCCTTGCCATTTCAAATCCAAAGTGATCATGAACATACCAAGCTTACTGTATATTTTCCTAATAGGTGAGAAACAACAATTCTTAAGTAATTAAAAGCTGCTACAATTTAATTAATTTGGGCAACTTACATGGATAAAGTAGGGAGGATTACTCTTACATCCTTGAGAGATTTCTTGGTAATTTTGGGGGCTGCTTTTGAAACCAGTTCTCCTGAGCTCCTGTGTCATTGCCAGGGGTCAGTGCTTCCTTGCAAGTGAGGCACAGATGGAAAACTGTCTGTGACTCAGCTTCCCTTGTTCCTTGTACAATGCCAAAATGAATTAATTGAAATTTTAAATACAGTGGACTGAGCTTGGTTGGGTGAGGGACAGATGCACTCTGTTCTGCCTCTGCTGCTGCAAGGAGTCTTTGGAAGGGAAGCACGAAAAGCGGCTGAGTGCTGTGAGTGTTCAGACATGAAAGACACAAAAGGTCATCCATCAATGTCCAATAGACACATATGAAGATTTATCTTCTTGCAGGAAGGTGTATGCCATAACAACAAAACTTTCTTTCATGTTTATCATGTCCAGCAGATTGCAGAGTACCAGATATTTGTAATAAGTAGTAAAATCCAGCTACCTCTTCGCTCACCTTTAGTTAAAGACATCAAAAGAGCTAGGACTTTTGCCTCTGCATTGTAGTTCCTCAGCAGATAAAAAAGTTTGACGAATAGTAAGCATGTCAAAAGGAGAGTGTTTCGTTTTGGAAATGCTGAAATATTTAATTTCTGAAGCATTACAAGACGAAATTCTACAACCGCTTGTTCAAATTGGATTCACCAGCAAAAATTAGAGATGAAGAAGATGATGATGATGAAGACTCCTTAACTACCACTCTGAAGTCTAACTTCTATGGAAAAGAGCTTTCAGTACCTCCTTACTCTGGTGGTCAGAACTCTTTGTCCACTTCCTAAGCTAAGCAACGTCTACATCCAGTGAATCACAGAAAGCTCTGGTGTCAGTGTCAATGTGAAGTGCTGTATCGGCAGAGTGTTGGACAGTGTGATGCCAAAGAATGCTCTGTAGAATCCCACACTACTTTTGGGTCAAGGACAGGCAGACTAGGACTTTCTTTAATGTTTTTAGTGGTACACAATAGATATGGTATCTCATGCCATAAACTAGATTCTTGAAATCACAGATTGTCCTAGTAGTATTTCTTTGCACCAAAGGTAGCAGGTAGTTGTAATGAATAGCTTTCTGCTTCCATAAGCCCAGTGTAATTCTTTTATGTTGCTCAGCTGAGTGGTTATTTATGATGTTTTTAATAGACAACTAGTAAAACAAACAGGAATAAAATATGACTGGAAGGGAAATTTTAACCTGAATTAATTCAGCTCAGGTATCTTGAAGGTATCTGGCATTAAAAAGAAAGAAACAGGCAAGCAACTAAAAAACCCAAGCAAGGACCCTCCTAAGGGAGGGAAAAAAAAAAATTGAAGAAGAAAATTGAAGCTCAAAACTTCCAGTGTAGTTACAGGGTTCCAATTTACATGAAACTTTGTAACATGTGCTTTGTTCCAAACCCATTACCATTCACTCAAATGGATTTTGTAACTGACAGGCCAGTGCCACAAGTTACAAAATCCTGATGTCTCTTTTCTCCAAGTTATTAAGAGATTTCTCTGCCAACTCTAGTTCATTAAATTTTCTTGTTTGATTTCCTACTGTGATGATTAAAGTTGCTGGATGTGGATCCCACATCTAATATTTTGTTCTTTTGGTTTGGTTTTTTTTTACCCTCTTTAAATCTAGCAGACTTTTGTATCTGGCAGCTTCTTCCCCTGACACATCAGGCTATATCTTTATCTTAATCATCTTTAAAAATAGTGAAGCTCATTGTTCTTCCCTTTACTTCTTCTGAATGGCATTTATCTTGTAAGTTAGAAAGGGTTTCCAGAAGGGAATATAGAGCCACTGCCTTCTGCAGACATTGAAATCAGTAAGCATTTGTACCATTTGGTAGCCAAGATCCACAAAAACAACAGTTTAGTTGGCTCCATACTTTCTAATTCCTTATCAAACATAACACAGGACTAGTAAAATACATAGGGAAAAAAAAAAAAAAAAGAGTATTGTTTTTATATTGATAGCATGCAATGTTCCTAACTGACATCACAGCAAGGTGTTGGGAGACCTCACTAATACTAAAACCACAGGCTTAGTGTGGTGGATAAAACAAGAAGGGAGGACAAGGTGCTTACATCTGTAGCTGGACTAGGTCCTAATTCCCAATAGTTCCAGAAGGGCATAATCTTCCCAAACCTTTATCTCTCTTCCTTTCCTTACCTCCTTCTCTTCGTCAAAATCACTTTAACAGTGGCATATTAAGTATAAATGAAGGAAGCAACTTACATTTTCTTCAGAGGATTTAATTATTACTCTCATATTATAGTTTTAACTCTATATCCCACTCTGCTTTTTGAAATAACAGAGTTTTCCATCTACTTCAATAGTTTCTAAGTCGATAAATCTTAAAATTAATCTTGCTTCTTTTGAAGTTATTTCAAGTTATATGTCAGGTCATGAGTTAGGGTAAGACAAGAAGCAACCACACTTTATAACACCATAACTCTGACTATTCTGTAATTAAACTGTTATTGCAGTTTATGTAATTGTACTGTATCTAATTAGTAAAGTTTCTTATAGGAGGGATGATAGTCCTATGTGTTGAACTGCTTTTTAATAACTTTTTTCTTTCATATTCCTACAAATCCATTTTGAATGTGTTTACACAGTGCAGTTATTTACACCACAATCACAGTCATTTCTGTACAGAACTTTGCAGTTATACTGATGTATTATTAATTTCCTTGACCAGAATACGTAACTACACCAGTCTTAAAAGCCAGCTATCAGGTAACTCTAATGCTTTCAGTAACTAATACAATGTTTATCTACCGCATCCTAGCTTCAGCTCTAGATTAAGTTGATAGATTTTGTTACAGAGAAGGGTTCTGTTCAGCAGAACAAAGGGTGTCAGGTTTTGGCCACACAAATATAGAAGCTGAATGCCTGAGCCAATGCAGTTTAAATAAGATAGTGGAACCAATGAATTCAGCTCGTCACCAGAGCTCAGAAAGTCTCCTGGTGATCTTAGAAACAGACTATAGACACGCAGAAATGTAAACTGGCTTCTTTATGTGGTTTTTAGTTTCCAATGGACAAAACTTCTCTGAGGATGCTTTATCCAACCTCTGTTGTACAGACAGAAGCAGAACGCTAGGTGTAGACTACTGAATCCACCTCTGGTGAAGCCTGGGACATAGCTTTCCTTCAAAACACTTCAAAAGGGAATGGTATCTTAAAGACAGCTTATAATGACTGCATCTCAACAAAATATTTTGTATGAAATAAGCATTTCATGGGTACTTTCTAATGTCATAAATGGGTACTTTCTAACGTCAAGGCACATCCTAAAAGTGGATGAGACTTGAGCTCCTTTTCTTTCTCACATCTCAGATTTAATGATGAGCACTACGCTGATTCAGCAGTGTACAGCTGGATCAGCAATTCTGTATACCTGATATCAACATTATTAAGTGCCAGTGTTATATTACACTATCTGTGGTTCTGGTTTCGTGTACGTCACCATACACCTAAAACTTCATGGTAAGCAGCTATAGCTTTTACCACCCAGGCTCAATGTGTCTCTGTCCTACATCTTGCCACCCCATGTCCAGAAATGGGGCAAAGCCCCCCTGCCTGGCCTCTCCTCCCTCCCCAGCAGCACTGAGGAGGAGGAACCAAAGGCAAGTCACTTCTCCATCTCCCTGCTCCCAACAAATTGCTCAAGAAGAGAAGCATTTCCTCACATGTACTGCTAGCAGGAATCTGAAGGTTTTAGGAATTCCTCTAGGAGAAGGTACCCATCCCCAATGACCATTAGATCAGCTACCTGCTCTTGCTTGTGCTCACTCTTGTACTTGCCTGACATTTCAGTGATTCTTGTCCATAGCGCTTAACGGTGTTGTGTCATCTGGGGATACGATGGTACATTCTGGTATTGTTATTATGAAGGACTCAGCTAGCATCACCCACTGCTATGCAGACTTTTTGCATGGTTGCACACACCATTAAACCTACAAACAGGTTCTGCAGCAGCAGGATCCAGAGGTCTGTGTGAGATGTTTAGGACAGTGAGAGATGTACAGGGAGAGTTGGAAACTTGTGAGGAGGACTCACAAAATCATTTTTTAATAGAATAGGCTGAACTATTTTAGTTAGTTAATAGATTTAAAACTCAAAAAACACATTTTTATCTACCCCTAGTGTGTGAGCAACAAACCCACCAAAATAGCTGAGCAAAAGGAGGCAACCTCTTCAAGTATCCCAGAATGGGGAGGATTCACATGTCTTCACTTAAAAAAAAAAAAAAACAAAACCACAGTCACAACTAGGTACCCCAAACTGAAAAAATTTTAGATCAGATGATAACGGTACTTAATTTATAAACAGAAATCTATTCTAAAATATAAAAAAATGCTGCTATAATTTTCAGGTCAGCTGAAATATTCCAATAATGCCAGAAACTCACGTAAAGTTTGGAGCTACTGAAGAAAACCTGTGGGTGCCTTACAGAGTTCAAGTTAAGATTTGACTAAACACCTAACATTTTCATTGTTTATCAGAAATGAGCCAAACCTCTGAAGCTTTTGAGGTTCACCCATTGTTATGGAGAGTTCTGCCAGCAGCTTTGTATCTCGTTAAAAATCTATATTTAAGACAGAAGTCAAATGAAAACATTAAAAAATATAATTACAGCCTACAGTCTGTTTTTTTAAATATATATATTTTCTCATTTAATTGAGAGTGGAAATCATTGATGGGGTATCATTTTAAAAAAAAATAACATAGTGTTCTGCCAAACTGAGTATGTTCATACCATGGAAGCTTAGCTTTGATTAGGCATGATAGCTGTGGTTGTCAAGAGCTTGCCCTCTTGTTCAAGTTATGCTTTAACATTTTCTGAGCCTCCTACTAGAGTCAAAGTTAAATTTACAGTCTTGACATTTTCCACTGCCTTTAAATGTCCCTGTGACTAGCTATTCAAACATTTTCCTAGTTGCATTGTTCCCTCCCTGTTTCTGAAGTTAGAAATTATCTTCAAGCTTACAACTCTGAAATAAAGCAAGGGATAATTTGAAGAGAAAAAAAAAAAAAGAAAATGTGTGATTATGACATGAAAATAACTTTTCAACTTTAGTAGGTTGATTTACTAAGATGAAATTTATAATAGAGCGTTATCTGTAAGATGCTGAGCTCATTCCATAAAATTCTGGCACACTTCTACTTCCTTAAACCCAGATAGCCAGAAGCATGGAGCCACATACTAGAGGACTGAGTCTCAAGTAAAATAGAAAATACGAGTCAGTAAATCTGATAACCTTACAAGGAATTGTTAAAATCGAGGTGTCGTTCAATGAACATAAAGCATGTTGTCATTAGGTACATGAAAAATACACTGACATGAAAAGCATGAGGGAAACATTGATAACGGAGTGCACGAAGGCTGTCCTCATGCTGAAGATTGTGTTTGCCATATGGCAATAGCAGAGGACACAAAACTTCCCAGGGAACATGGTGCTATACAGACAGCAGCCTTCAGACAGGACATGGAATTGAGAGCCACTGATGGCTGCATAGGAGTAGTAGTTATAGTCTTTGCAGTTCATGGCTGCAAAGAGAACTGAAGCTGTAAAGCCCCTTCATTACCAAGCTGCTCTGTAAGGGAAGGGACCAATGCTACTGTTGCAAAAAGTGAGAACCTATTTTACGTGGGGATTTTATCTTTCATGACCCTACTTACTGCTGAATTGGAACTTTCTGTACTTGTGCTACAGTATTTTTGAATGTTAATGATAGTATGTTATTGATGTGCAAAGAACTGAGCTGAAAAGGTTGCAGCACTTCAACACACTTCGGATAGGAATTACTGTCTTAAACACCATACCCTATTATTTTTAACTTTTATCTAATTTAAATCTATTCTTTGAGATTGCATCAATCTATCTTCTACATAAAAAATAGTCTGATTTTGGCCTCAGATGAACATACTTTAGTTGTATAAATGAATAGTAAGATAGATCACTCACTAAATACAGAAAGCAAGTAAGCAAGTTTAAATTAGTCATTTCTAACTACTGCCACCACAAAAAGAAAGAAAAGAAAGAAAAGAAAAGAAAAGGAAAAAAGAAAAGAAAAGAAAAGAAAAGAAAAGAAAAGAAAAGAAAAGAAAAGAAAAGAGCATGGTGGTTAATATATGTCAATTTAAAGTTGCTTTCTCCTAGATTTGGGGAAGAAGACCAAGGGTTTTTAAAATGAAATGTTTTTTCATTAAAAAATAATTTTGGCCAATACAGTATTCTGACATAAAAAATCCACCATCAAATAACTAAAAAAATCAATACCCACAAAATAGAAGTGGAAAGATTTCTATCAGGTCTAGCCAAGAACATTTTGTTCAGTCAGTGAGGAGTGGGATGTTCATGTATGGATGTACATATAAAAGTTGTTAGATCTTCCATTTTGTCAGGCAAGAACAACAGGGAAAGTGAGAGGTGATTGTTCCCCGTAATTGACAAAGAGCAGATAATTTCACAAGTATGAAAGCCCACAGGGTTTGCCAAGTCTTGGTTCTTACAGCCCCACAGCAAAAAGCTGATGTAGAAATGATACCCTCCTCTTTTTACTTTACCTTTCTGCCATCACCAATCTGCTGAGAAAAATTCCCTGTCTGTGATTTTGGGTCCCTGTTACGTGGCTGCACTCCTTCTCATTTAGCACAGACTTAGCAGGAGCTGTCTTTTGCTGTGTCTCCCTATGATAAAACTAAATAAAGTTACTGTGATGTGAATCATGTAATTGGGAAAATTGCACCTGGAAACTGGGACTCCTGTGGAGGACTGAGCAATAGAGTCAGAGCAAGTGGCTCCATGTCCCTTGGAAGAGCATTTGATTCTCCACAGCTTTTCCGCACTTACCTTAGTACATAGTGCAAGTTGCATAAACTGTTTGTCTTTAGAATTTTCGTATTACCAACCATTTTTAAAAGAATAGTTACCACGACAAGGTGAAGAAGAAATATAAATGCAGGAGGAAAAACATAACTGTAGACTATCTTTGGCTGGCATAATTTGGTTTAAGATTATTAAGTCTAGAAATGAATAATATTATACTATTCCAGCTGGGTAGCAAATACTCTTGCCTTCTCTGTAATACTTATAATGTGCTTAGTAAACCTTATTTGTAACTTTCAAATGCTACTAAAATGGAGATGTTCCAGCAGTGTTTTCTTGTTGCTATGTGCTTAAAGATCTTAGAGACAGTAGTAGTGCCTTGTAATGTGTAAGTTACCATGGTGATTGCTTTCTTAATGAACAGTGGATGAAATTGCTTCGTAAAACACATATACTTTTAGCCTGTAGACTGCAGGTGTTTTGTTGCATCTGCAGTGTATGAACCAGTGTTCATACTTAATGACATGCATGTTCAGTGTATTACATTAGGCTGCTGGTCTATGCTCAAAGGTTTGTGTTGTGGCAGCAGATGCTGATCTGCAGAGCATCAAATATCTTTTCCTGGAGCAGAACCTTCCACTCGGATATAGCAAATGTAGGAACAGTTGGGTCCAGGCAACTCATGTTACGTGCAGAGAGGCTTCACACAGAATCCTTCAGGCCTGAAAGCAATATTGCTGTGTTTGCATGGCACCACACTGAAGACAATAAACACCCTCTCTCAGAAGAGTCACAGCCAGCACAACCATCTCAGCATCTCCTGTACTACAGAAAAGAATGCCTGAGGCAGGTCACTGTCTTTGGCGCATTCACTAAGAGGGAATGTCACTTAAGGGAAGAGCCAGCCTGCCTAACTGCTGTCTAAAGGGCCTGAAGACCTCCACAGTCATCCTGGAAATTCAATAAAAATTGAAATTCTCCAGCTGAGGACCACTGTGCAGCCACAGTGTATTTCAGGCTCTTCTGTGTACTTCTTATTCCAATTTATAGCTCCTGCCCCAGCATGCTCTGAGGACAGGCTCAGTGCTAGTGAGTCTGCCACTGCATTTAGTGCAGGAGGGAAACATCGCCCAGAAAGATTTTTGAGAAAGTCGTAAAGTTCTGGTGAGGATGGATGATGCTATTCCCAATGTAAGAGTCTCCCCTCTCCAGAAGCATCCTGGTCTAGAGAACTAGGACAGTTATATTCTGATTTCTGCAGCCTAGTGTCTCTCACTCTGTTTGTTTTTTTTTGTGTGGTTTGGGTTTTTTTTTTTTTTTTTGTTTTGTTTTGGTTTTTTTGTCCACAGGTTTCAATAAGACAGTAGGCAATAACTTAGGCCCCACATATGTGCAAGTGAAAATTATAGTTGAAATATTTTTTTTAGTCATTTGTCAAAGACATCACAAAGGCAGGGTTTGAACAGAGATTATAGCACTGCTCAATCCTCTGGACAAACACTGAGAAAGAGTGATAGAATTGCCTGTGTAAATAGTGAAAAAAAAGTCAAACATTTTGAGATACAACTGAAAAAAAAATAAATATGTTAAGTAATATTACATAGGGAAATTCTAGGCTTTTTTTGGTTAATAGACCAGATACAGAACACTTGATTCATTTCAACTATCATTTGAAACAGATGTGCTGCAAAAGGACATGCACATAAAAGATGAAATATAAGGATGTAAGCACACTATTCTCATTTTAGCATATTACTACTTACACTACAGCTAAAAGTAGTACTTAGCATTTAAATTGCTTTATCACCTGTAGACTTCCAAGTTCTTTTCTGTATACATGATTTGATAGGTTTCTTGAAGGTGTCAGAGACTGATTTTTTGCTGGATCTCTGACCAGTTTCATGCATTATGCTATTGACAGACTGGAAAGTTTATCCAATGTATGTGCCTTGTGCCAAACACAAGGGAAAACATTTTCGTGTCACGTATCCTTTCCTCATTCAACCATACAATGCTTCTTTTCTTTGCTCTTGCTTCTTTGCTCCATCTTCATTCACTTTGCCCAGAAATCCCTTATTTTTTCTTAAATAATGCAAGTTTTGAAAAGGGTTTCCAGGAACTGATGCATGATATATTTATCTGGAATGTGTTTCATGGTGTACACAGAGTTGCATTCAAAGTATACACATAGCAAAGCCCCTTTGAAAGGTTTATTAATCCCAACTAAATACATATTTTATCAATTTTGAAAAGGTAGAGTTTTAAGAATATAATAAGATTTCAATGCTATTGTAATGACAGACACAGTAAGAATTTCTATGTTTTTTTCCTACCAGAACACATGACATCTTCAAGCATTTAAAGTTCTTATCAGCTCCAAAAGTTGTAACTCTCATAATGCAGATAGAGGGAGTGTTCTAGTCCTGTAGCATAGTGTCTGAACACATTTACATTATCATTCCTACCATTCAGCACTCCCCTTTCCCCCCAAATTGTTTTCTCTCCTCTGTAGTCCTGCTAAGATCTGCATTGGCCATCCTGCTTTGGTGATGCTGACAGTAGAACAACTCCATTAATGGCCTACGGACTTCTCACGCTTAGGCAGTAATAAACTACCAGGCAGAAGCATTTTCAGAAGAGAGCTAAGGATGGAAAACTCATCTGGTGCAGTCCACAAAGCACCCTTCAAAACCCCTCAAAGTCTGGACTCCCCAGCAACGCTCAGACAAGTAAACTCAAGTTATTAGAATCATAGTTTCTCCTTGAATCCATTTGGCAGGTGGTATTGGTGTTATTTTATTGTTATTTTGGTAGAAGTTAGATTCTATGGAAACACACTTTTATTGTAACTCTATATCTTATAATCTGTATATTTACTGGTCAGTGCCATAAAGCTTTCCATGCATTTATTTTAAAACCTACGTTCTTCTTATAATTTTACCAGACTTGGACCAAAGAGACTAAGGTTCTTGTCTTAAATTTGCATATGTATTGCACACGTGACTGTTGAGGAATCTGACTGATGTTATTGTGAGGATGCTCTGCGTTGTCTCTGGAACGTGACAGGGATTTGGGGGATAAGTGTGTTCTTGAGCAGCGGCAGAAAGAAAATGTCACTCCTACCTTCAAGTTGGGCAAGGAGTAGGATAAGGGAAACTACAGGCTGGTCAGTTTCTTCTTGATCTCTGGAAAGATGATGGAAAAAAATCCTTCTGGAAGCCTTTTCCAAGTATATTCCAAGCAGAACAAGATGAATAGAAATAGTCAGAATGGATTTTCAAATGAGCGATTACGCCTGACCGTCCCAATAAACTTCTACAATGAGGTGACTGATGAGATGGATGAAGTAAGACCAATAGATGCTGTTTGTCTGGGCTTAAGCAAGTCTTTCACGCTGTCTTCCATAGCATCCTCATAGACAAGCTGATGAAGTATGGGCTATATAAGGACAGTGAGATGGATTAGAAAACTGTTTGAACAACTGGGCTCAAAGGATTGTGATCAGCGGCACAAAGTCCATGCGGGATACCAGTCATTACTGGGACCAATATTTTTTCACATCTTCATTAAGAGTGTACCCTCAACAAGTTCCCAGATGATACAAAACTGCGAAAAGTAGTTGATCCACCAGATGGATGATTTGCCTTTCAGAACATCCTTAACAGGCTAAAGAAATGGACCAACAGAAACTTCATGAAGTGCAACAAAGGGAAATGTTAACTCCTGCCCTTGTGGAGGAATAATCCCAGGTTAAGCGTAGACTTGGAGCTGACTGGCTGGAAGGCAACTTGGAGAAGAGGACCAGGAGGTCCTGTTTGACACCAAATTGACTGTAACAGAGCAATGAGCCTTCGCAGTAAAGAAGGTCCTAGATTATCCTGCTTTGAGCAAGGATTTGGAGTGGATGACTTCCACTTCCAGAAGTTCCTTCACACTTCAGCTGTTCTGTGACTGTGAGGATGGGAATGGTCTCTTGTCCAAGACAGGAGCTTGTAGAGAACTTCCCAATAGACAAAGGTGAAGATAAACATTCACAGGGTAGTTGAAAGTGGGTGGAACAACTAAACTGTGAGACACTGTATTCTAACTGAAGTCTGTAATATTGTTTACACAGTCCTGCCTACTTATGTGAATGCAGAGTGCTTATAGTCTGGATACTGCTCTCTGACTTTCTCAGGGGAATACTAGCTTTCTGTTCCACCTTTCCTTGCTGCAGGCACACAGCAAAGTTGAAGCACCTGATACTGGTGGTAAAATCACTCAGATTTCTTTGATGGGAACTATGTAGCCTCATACACATTAGAGACTTCTCAGATTTCCCAATGTCCTTTCACCATGACGGAGTTTAATGTTTCTTCCCAAAATAGCCTACTTACTAAATTTCTTACTTCCTGCAAATGTGGTTTCCTTAATTCTTATAACCTTGTCCTGATGTACTGCTAAAAACAAACACTTCTTGAACTATTTTAAGCTGCAAACATATTAGTCCCTAACGCTCTAATCAAATTAAACAGGAGATCATGTTAAGCAGTGATTGAATCAGCTGGTCCTGTTATTTGTGTAGCCAGACTAAATTTTGAATATCTACTCAGGCAAGTATCCTCTAGCCATGGGTGAGTACTTCTGTTAAAAGCTCTGAAAAGTGCATTCACTACTGTTTCATTTCATGATTTTGTTGTGAGTAGTCATTTAGGATATAAAACAATTATTATTGCTACAGCCATTGGAATCAGGTGATTACTAGAGAATCTCATCTTTTGTAAAGAAAATGAACAAGTAATCTACTAGTTTCCAAAAAAAAAAAAAAAAACCAAACCAAAAAACCACCTCAGACAGTGTGAACACGTGCAGAATATCTATCTCATCAGTGAGAGGAAGAAAAAAAGGAAGAAAAGACAACATTTAATATCCTTAAGTTTTATGTTTTCAGAAAAACAACTTCATTATTTTGGAGGCTTTATTTTCTTATATAGCAAGCACTTGAGATTAACGAAGTTCAATTCCAAGAAATCAGTAAATGAAAAGAAAAAAAAAATTTGAAATGAGATATTGAGAAACCAATTAGGTCATTTCTCTATGGATTTTTTCTTTGTGCAAATCGAGATTGATTGCATTGAGATTGAATTGCAGGGAGACATACTGAACAATGATGCAGATAGAGTACACAGTGTGTGCTGTGCTTCCTGACATGCTTGCATTACAGATAAATTAAGCAGTGATCTTTCTCTTCCAGATCTGATTTCTTCTCTCTCCCTCTAGTCTTCCATGCTGACCAGTACACATCCTCTTTGTCAAAATTGTTTGTCATTATGATACAGAAAAAAAAAAAAAAAAAACCAAGACTGCGTTTAATTTTCAGGTGATTTCATGTATGACAAATATTTAGATTCCATATCACAAGGAATCTCTCTACTGGATGCAGACACTTTTGGTCCTTCATTCAATGAGGGTCATTTGGTGTGTACATTAATGTAATAGTCTAGAAATACTAAATAATGTAATATCACTATGATACAGTATTAATAGTAATGAAAAATAAATTACTGTAATACTACAAATCCTTGTAAATTTCCTGTTTGATAATTTTTGGCAGAAGATGTAATTCTAATGTTTCAAGTATCACCTGGATCATATAAGAATCTACACATGCTAATTATCCGACTGTCAAATAACTCCCCTTTCCACCGGTGTTTATTTGCTCTTCTTTTCCAAATGTCCAACGTCTCATGAGCATTCCTGTAGATTTTTCACCTACTGGTAAAACTAAAGCCTTTAGACACATTCTACAGCTATTTGAAAATCTGCAGGAAATCTCTCTCTTAAGAACTCATCTTTTAAAGAAAAAAAAAATAAAGTAGTATCTTTTCTAGCTTTAGAGCCTTTAGACATTCCTTGTCTGCAGGCACTCTGTGCTTTGAGTTTGTTCCTGATATTAACCTCTCATTCTATAGACACCTCTTGTCTTAAAAGAGGAAAAATAGAATTTTTATATAAATCCAGGAGCTCTACTTTCAAAGGAGTCTTAGCCTTTACTTTGAAATTGGTCTATGGAAAAAAAAAAAATTTTCTACAAGCACCTAAAGCCCGCTGCCCTGAAGGAAACTTAATTTTTTAATAGTAGCAAAGTGGCAAAATGTGAAGGTTACTGGAAATGCTCATCCTAATCTAGTTGCAAACTTTATGATCTTTCACAATAAGCAATCACAGTTTGGGAAACAAATCAAAAAAGTGTTATGAAGGGACTTAGGGAAATACATTTTTTCTTTAACAGTAAAGTAAATTAGTATCCTGAGACCAAGAAATAAAACTAATTATTGAAATGGCAGGCATACAGAATGGCTCATGAGAGAATACAGTTCTTCAAATACAGCTACACTGAGCTGACGTAAAGAAGCAGCATGTGGATGGGATTAAACTCCTAACTGCAGACAACTACACATTTCATCGGCAGGTCAGGTTGGTATCTTAGCTCCTATCACTCACCCCCAGGCAGTTCCCTCCCTGTAGGCATCTCCTTTCATCTGTGATACTCCAGGACACCTGGGACACCAGCAACTGTGACACAGGAACTAGGGGAGCCCTATGCCTTGCCGGAATGACATCTGAGGGCCAGGGACATCCTGGAGGGTATTTCAAATGAGTCTACTCTGCTCTCGTGAGACCCCACCTGCAGTACTGCATCCAGCTCTTGAGTCCTCACAACAGGAAGGACGTGAACCTCTTGGAGGGAGTCCAGAAGAGGGCCACAAAGATGGTCAGAGGGCTGAAGCACCTCCCATACAAGGACAGGCTGAGAGGGCTGACGTTGTTTAGCCTGGAGAAGAGAAAGTTCCAGGGAGACGTTCTAAGGGCCTTCCAGTACCTGAAGGGGGCCTACAGGAGAGATGAGGAGACACTGTTGATCAGGGAGTGTAGCGATAGGATGAGGGGTAAGGGTTTTAAGCTGAATGAGGGTAGATTTAGACTGGATATTAGGAGTAAGTTTTTTTCTGTGAGGGTGGTGAGACACTGGAACAGGTTGCCCAGAGAAGCTGTGGATGCCCCATCCCTGGAGGTGTTCAAGGCCAGGCTGGATGAGGCTTTGAGCAACCTGGTCTAGTAGAATGTGTCCCTACCCATGGCAGGGGGGTTGGAACTAAATGATCTTTAAGGTCCCTTCCAACTCACACCATTCTATGATTCTATCAATATGGAGCTGAACCAAACCCTTTAAGTCGTATCACTCTCTGAATTCCACTGAACTTTTTGAGCAGACCTCCCGTGGTTATGATGGGAAAACAGATCTCCAGATCACAAGCAGGCAGCAGCACTCAGACACATAAACATACAAGTGTCTAAGAATTTACAGCTCAATGTCGCCCTTGACAAACACTATGTTAATATGGTTTGTTTGCAAGAGCATTGGCCAGATGGTAGAGAAGGTCCTTGCAGACTTTTCTATGAAAACCAGTTCTCATCTTCCTCCCTTTTATTATGGTGAACCTTGAGTGAATAGGTAAGAACTTCTTGTGGTTATTACCAGAAACAGGAATTCAATTTTTATATTTTAGATGCATATTTTTCTACAGTTACTTTATTAAAGAAACAGATAAAAGTTTAATGATTGAACTGATTTTATTTCTTGCCATGTTGTTGTCCCAAGCAACAAAAGAAAACTCATTAATAAGCATATGCCTTGTTTGTTTTGGAACTGTGGTGTTAGGTATTTTTAATGCATGCATATGCATTTACATATGTACAGGTCTATATATATACATGAGAGTCAGGTTGGATTTGGTTACAGTTTTAAATTTATTTAAAAATTCATTTTTTTTATCAAAGAGTATTTCCAGAAAAATATTTTTCCATTTGAAAGTAAAACTTCGAATATTTCATTAAGTAATATTTTCACTGCTTTTGCTTTGAATAATACCCTTGTGACCCTCTGTTTACTGATAGCAGCAGCTGTGAGGTTGTACAGAAAAAGCGATAGGTCTCATTTATTTAAATAAACTACTATGAAAGTTTGGGGATTGTCCTGTCTTTGGCAATTATTGGAATTCCAGGAATAGTAGTACTAGCTAATTAATCTTCATATCTTACATTAGTCACAAATCATTTTACATCTAAATGAGCATTCAGATCTTTTCTTTAGTTCAGTGGACCAGATTGTTGCCTTTTGGGCCTAAGGAGCAGATGCAGAACATCAACTGTGTAGTGTATAGCAGTATACCGCGCTCCAGGTTGCAAATGTCAATGGTACTAGAACTGTGCTGAAGAACACCAGGCAAAGCGGCCTTTCAATAATAGGAATACTTTTGAAATGTACCTATTATGGGAAGTCACTCAAGAGCAGGGAACTAAGAAAAGAGTGGCTTAATCCCATTGATAAAGTGTCATCAAATCCCATTCTCTCAAGGGTTTAAAGACATAATCCCAGACAACCCTATCGAAGATTTTTTTTCACCACCTAGTGATAACACTACCAGAAACTCCTTCCAGTGCTGTGATATTGCGATTGTGTGTCAGGTTAGCTGCTTGCTTGCTTAAATTTATGGAAAGCTGTTTGTAAAAAGCACAGCATTCCCTCACCCTCTGAATATATAACAGATGTAAAAGTACACTTGAGGGTATATATGCGAGGAAGACTAAACTGTTCAATTTGACACATTTAGCTTGTTGGCAATGTGCTTTGTTTAAATTAAAAATAGCTCTTTGCTAAAGATGATGGAGCAGACTGCTGCACTGAAAGAAAGTATTAATCATACTTATTGTAGTGATTTGCTCTTTATTAATGTTGTTGCATTAGTAGCCTCAGGACCAAATCCACATCACTGCCCCATTTGGGTAGACCAATGCATATTAAAATACTAATGAATTTAAATACACAACATTTCCTATACACTAACATATAATAGAACTGGTCCCTTCTGCTGAGAAGCTGACTCTGCTTTATTTTTGTTAGACTGTAAGGTTTCTAGTAAAGGGCTGGTTTTCTTTTTGTTTGTACATCAGAGGAAGACACTGGCCATTAACAAGGCCAGAACATTCCCAGTGCTGCCACTCCTGGGGTTCTGGTTTCACTGGTGGGGGAGAGCTGTGCCTTTGCACAGTCGTCTGTGGCACCGACACAGTTGCATCTGCGTGCACGTGTATGTGTGCAAGGGGGTGAAGCCACTGGCGAGGGCAGGAACACTTTGTACAGGGTGTGAGAGAAGAGCCAGCCTTGATATATTCACATGGGCAAACAGCACAATAGCAAATGGTAAATAATGGTTTTTTTCCCATGCCCATATTGATTATTCTGAAACATTGGCTGCCCCTGACATATTTTCTAGGGAATCCATGAGCTGATCCTCAGAGCACTGGCTTTGCATTTATTTTCTGGTGGTTATAAATTAGAGCAAATACTGCTGATTCACTTATTTTACTGTTAATAGGGGCTTAAAGTCACATGTGAGGCTTGTTAACCAGCCTCTCTTCATTTCTTTTACTATATTTACATAGTTTTTAATGGCTTTTTCAAAAGACGTCATCCTAACTGTGCTAATGCAGCTATATGGCTCACCGCCACAGCTGTGGTGGCAAATTAACTCTACTTGTGAGAGATATGTTCCTGGGTAGTGCTTCCTGATAGCGCTGTTCAGTGCTGCTGGTTGTGAGCAGAGCAGGAAGCCTTATGGCTGCAGAACTGTAAAGGCTTCCAATTAAAAATAAATAAATAAATAAATAAATAATAAGTAGTTTGCATTTAAAATGCAAAAAAAGTTTCAAATATTTCATGTGAACCTGTATCTTAAGCCCTCTGTGAACTTAGCTAGGAAATTCTGGGAGAGTTTCCTCGTGAGATTTCTACATTCTGATTCTGCTAGAGAGATAGATATTATCAGCAGATTTTTATTCTCTCACAAGAAAATGAGGTGTTTCCATCTCAGTGTGAAACCAGAAACCTGCAGGTTAGACAAACACTGTAATTCTGAGAAAAAATAAAACTAAACTTTTATTACCCCCAAACCTCTGGGAAAAAAACAAAAGCAACCCCTTCCTCTAAAATGTTGTTTAAATGGAAGTGTGGGAGAGCTTCTCTAATGTCTCAGCAAAAGCAGTATTTATCTCCTTTAAATGAAAACAAGAATAGTATTCCTTCTTCTACAGCTTAGTGATCAGCGTTCTACCCTGGGATTTTTCTCTTCTTCCTTGAAAAACAAACAAACTGAAAACTCAGTGGGAAAAAAGTCTAACCTCTGCCTCTCTTTTCTAGTTCTTATTCTGGTTTTAGCTTTTTGAGTGCCAATGGGTAAATGGCTTCACTTTTGTGTTTCTTCGTTTTTGTAAACATCTTACAGGTGAAGTCTTCTGTGAGAAACCATGATTCTGATTGAGGTTCAAAGGGCAAAACTGTAAGTCTGAGTACTTCACTGCTGCAGAACCACCTTCCTCCCGGAGTGTGCCTGTGTTCCAGTATGCAGGGGGAATTGCAAGTGGATTTGAAGTAGGGTTATACATTAGCATAGATATAACCCTACTTCATAGATATAACCCTGTATATGTGTCTATCTGTCTGTCTATCCATCAACCTACCTACCTTTTATGTGTTCACTTTTGTTAATGTTAGTATAACAATTTTAATAAAGATGTTCCACACTGCCCAGTTTCAGAAATCTGCTTTGCTCTGAGGGGGTCAAAGACTAGACCAGAAAGGTTATATTTAAGTCTAGTCACAGGACTATTTTACTTGTTTAAGTACTTTTCTCCTTTGTAAACATCCCAGCCACTGTGTTACACCTGTATGGAGAAGCACACTTCCTAAACACAAGAAGAAAAGGTAAAGATAAAGATTTATTCATCTCTTTAGAATCTTTAGTTACTCTAAATTTCTTTTATACTGTTCTGGTGACAGAAAAGGATGATGGCAATAAGAGCAAAAGGACTCTTTGCTGGATCATGTAGAGACAAGGAAGGGGATCTATTATGTAATGCATCCAAACATCTAGGAAAGAGTTGTCTAGAAGACACCAATAAGTCAGTATGTTTTTAAGCTTTTTGAAACTCAGAATTTCTTTTCCACAGTAAGTCTTCATGCATTTAGAACAACAGTAATAATAAAGAACAAAACTCATGGAGTTATTGGGTGGATGGGAATTAGAGAGACAGAGCTGAGTCAATGTCAGTGTCAGAATGCCATTTCATAAATCAAAGTAGTCTGTGCCAGTTTGAGGATGATGTGGTTCATGCTACATAATGAAATATGTTTTGAAACAGAAAGAGATTTCAGAATGATGGCTGAAAAAATCTAAACATTGTGTTCCAAAATTGCCCAAATGTTCTATTGCTTCAGCTATGTTTTCAGAACCAATTTTGTCAAAGCTGACGTACCATTTCAGAAATGTTGTGTTGATGAAATGGTATTTTTGGATTATAAATGCTTACAAACCTTGGAAACCTTTAAATTGGTTTTACTGTGTCTGTATTGTATTTAAGTACTAACCTTTGATCCCTGAGGTCCTGAGGATCAACAGAAATTAGAAGAGACCTTCTCAGTAGCTTGAACCGACTGCCTATGACCCTAAGGGCTTACGACTGCACCCATCATTTTCCATGCACAAGGCTGTCCTGGCAATGTCTTCTTTATTTATTCTATTATTCCAGAAAGTAATAGAATTGTGTCTAGAGAAGGGATATGTGAAGTTCAGTTTAAAATCTCACTAAGCACTGCACAATGGCTGGTTTTCAAAATTCAGTGTACTGTGTCCATTGTTCAAGACCACTTGGGCATTGGTCTTGTGGGAGAAGGTGAGTGACTGGCTTTGGATACTTGTTTTGTGGGGCTTTTGTTTTGTCTTTCTCTCGCTTATTGAACTGTCTCTGTGTCAACCCACAAGTTTTACCGTTTCTGTTTTTCCTGTTCTCTCGCATGCCCTGCTGGGGAGAGGAGTGAACAGAGGGCTGTATGGTGCTTACCTGCTAGCTGGGATCAGTGCACCTCATCTAGATATTTTATTTTATTTTTAAAAGAGAAAAGTTTCTCTTACACATATCAGAATGTTACAAATTAAAAAAAAAATCAAAAAATTATCTGAATTGCAATGTAAACAAACATCAAGCTGATTAAAACTTTGGGTTTATTATTAGTCATAAGGTCTCTCAGACTGTAATAGTTCACAATAAAAAGAAAGGGGATTAGTTTTAAACAGAAGCACAGATCTTACATTTTTCAGGTGTCAGCAGAGTCATCAAATAGATCTTCACAGAAAATCTTATGTCTGTGAAAGCAGAGGAACAAAGGCCATACTCTTAGCAGTATTTTGTAAATTCCTTTTATATATATATAAAAAAAAGCAACCAATGCCCCCTCCCCCCCAAAAAAAAAAAAACCAAAAAACCCACAAACAACCCAGTTCAACATCTCTGGGAGTTTTGTGAAGAGTAAGAAACAGAGTTGCTTCCAAGGACTGCCTTTGCTGTCATCATGCTGCAGAGAGGGAACGTGGTGTGCTCTGACAAGGTTGGTTGTGGTGGGTAAGTACCCCACAGGGATGCAGGGATGGTGGGCCCTAAGCCAGTGCTGTGGTTTGTGCGGGGGGAGGGCTGGATCCCTATCTGAGGTTCTGCAGCATGATGCCAGCAATGTGCTAGGGAGAGGTTTTGCAATGTGTTAACTAGCATGGGCATCCCAGCAGAGCTCTGTGGCACAGCCGCAGACTCATAACTGCATGCATGTTCTGTGGGAAACGCTGCTCTCTGTTTTCACCATAACATTAAGTGAAAGCACTCGGCACTCAATCTTCTGGGGGGAAAAAAAAAAAAGAAAAAAAAAAGAAAGAAACTCTTATACTTGTTCTTAAAAGCAAATTAGATCTATAATGGAAAACTGTAGCCACATAGCAGTATAATTCCATACAAAATTAGTCTATGAAGCTAAATTAAGAACTGAATGCTATTACCTGTTATATTGCACATTATGTCACATTATAACATGTCCTTTAATTCTCTTTACTGGATAAAGAAGATGTTCTCAGCTATTACCAACAGACCCTGGTCATAAAACAAGAAATAAAAGTTCTGGTAGTGCTGAGGAAAAGCAAGTTGATATAATAAAAAAAGAATAAATCATATCTACGATTTTATCTCTTGTTATTTATGTTTTTCTTCTAAAATTCTAGAGCAAAGGATGGTGATCTATTTTATTATTACCAAGAATGTGGCTCCTGTTCTCTTTTCTTACTTTTTACTCATACCAAACAAGAATGAAACCACAAGAGAGACAATGCTAAGCTGTTTCCTGAGTTTCGGTTAGTCAGCTTTATTGATGTGGGTTGAATAGAAGAGGTAGAGGCAGTCTTCGTTACATGTGTTTTAAGCACAGCTCAGAAAAATGAAAAGTTAATGTCATGTTCATCATATAGATAGGGAGCTGAGGCACATAGAGTAAGGATCTTCAAAGTCGTGTGTTACACTGTTTAATTTTTTCTTCTTTTTTTCCCAAACTGCTTGAGATTGTAAGTCATTATGCTTGACTTATGAGTAAGAAAGAGAAAAAATTACACTCCCGATTATTTCAAATATATTTTGTCTAATACTTGTTTTGAATGTAAGAATAAAATACAAGTTAAAAATTGGAATTAAATTACATAAAATAAAGTAAAAAATTTTATAAATTTTTTGAGAATGCAGAGCAGATTTTTGAATGTCACAGATATTTGGGAACAGATGGCCATATGTACCAGAATCTTTTTCAGGACTCAGTTTCTTAGAAATTATAGATGGTCAGGGTCAGGTGTACTGTGCCTCTGTACACCTCCTGTTCGTGTACTATTTGGAGAAGAAAGCAGGTGTATGTTTATCCTTCCTCCAGACAACGCAATGCTGTTTACATGTTCCATTTTTAATTTTTAACTCTACATTCTGGAGAGAAGTAGACCGTGCAATCATACTATTTTTGTCTATCTCCTCTCCTCAGAAGTTTTGAACCCAGTGCAGGCTTTTGGACAAACTTGACAGTAGTGGAATGGTAAGGACATTAAAAACTACAAAGTTCCAAAAAGTATCAGGAAGATTTGTGGCCAGATCAAGAAGCAAAAACAATATATAACTCTAGCAGAAGATGTTGGTAGAAGTATTCTTTCCCAGATACGAATTTATTTTCATTAGTTTGTTGCTGATACAACTATTTACTAAACGAGCCCATCCCTTTGCTTTCTCTTAAATAGCATCAAACGCTTCTCAGAAAACAAAAGCCAATAGGCAGCACGTTTCTACTGTAGACAGCAGTACAAACTTTAAGTTCACCTATTTAAGATTTATATGATCAGCAGAATACAATTTTCATCAAATTTTTTTGCAGTCTATCTTACCTTTCAGCCTACCAAAGTCTAAAACCATCAGCATCAGCAAATAATTGAACTGATGGAAATTCAGCCCTTTCACATGGGCCACACACCTGAGAGGACCCAATACTGGTTGTTGGTCTGCTACGTATATGAATACTAAAAGGAAAATTCACCTTTTCCAAGTCCCCAGTGAACTCTGCTTGATGCCGTGCGGAGCATGGGTGAAGGACTGGGGCAAGCAGTGTGTTCTAGAGGGGGAAACCACATGGGCAACTGCAGTGTTGAACTGTGTCTTAAGTCTTTCCCAAATTCTTCATTTCAACTTAAAATAAATGAACTATCAGCCTGTCATTCTTGATTAAAAAAAAAAAAAAAAGTATTTCTTTTTTTCTTTTTGCTGTGTTTTGAAGTAACTATGCTGCCATCCAATTTAAATAATTAATCTAGTTCAAGTAGGGGTTTAAATGCTCTCAACTTTGTAAGTAGATACATTTTGCTAATTACTGAAACCTTTAGATACTTAAGAAAAAAGAGCAGTCAACCATTATTAGGTGTTCAGGTCATGATTTTCAGTAATACCCAGTATTGCGTGGATCATGTCAGCAGCTGAGTGAGTGCAGGTGTACAAGCGAGT
Source organism: Pterocles gutturalis (assembly GCF_000699245.1). Lineage (NCBI taxonomy): Eukaryota > Metazoa > Chordata > Aves > Pterocliformes > Pteroclidae > Pterocles > Pterocles gutturalis. Next base: position 42,361 of record NW_010115829.1, on the reverse strand, counting down.
GTGGGTGTGAGGAAGGGTTCTGCTGGATGAGATGATGAGCAGCTAACGTGGGCTGGGGTCTGAATGGGGTCTCTGAGGGTGTGACCATAGGAGGAGCTGGCAGCTGGAGGGACCAGGATCCGGGCCAACTGCTGGAGAGACCGTGGGGTCTGGAGGTGCACAGGGTTGTGTGTGTGTGTGTGTGTATGTGTGTGTGTGTGTGTATCTGTGTGTACACACCAGTGAGGCAGCTGGTACCTGTAGCTGGAGTGAGGCTGTGGCCATGGGAGCTTGTGTGTCCATGTGACAGCAACTGGAGAGACTGGGATCCAGGAGCAGCTTTCCCTCCTCCTTCCCCCCCTCCCCCACTTTCCTTCACTTATTAAACTATCTTTTTCGTGACCCAAAACTTTTTTCACTTTTTCTCTTTGCATTTTCCCCCATCCCATTGCGGGAGGCAGTGAGTGAGCAGCTATGTGGGTGCTCTGCTCTTGGCTGGGGAGGGAACCCAACACAAATTTCCAGACCTAGTTGGAATTTTTCCATAGAGATAATTTTACATACACAAACAATTGCAGTTTTCTGAAAACTGTAGCTCTTTAAAAGAAAATTTATTATTTTAGCATTTGTGTTGGAAAGTTAAATACATTACCTAAATAGGAATATTTAATTTTACTTGAGCAGGAATATTTAATTTTACTAAACAGACTTCATTATATTATAACTTTAGCAACACAGTAAACTATGTTTCCTGTCTTTCATGAGGATCGAGTCCACAATCACTGCTTCATGACAGACATGTTTTGGATAAAGCTCCCTGTCCACAGCAAGAACCTGACATTTCCATACTGTAGTCACTGTTGTGCTCTGCTCCCATATAGAAAAATGCAGTTTAGTGTTGAACAGGCTTGCGAGAGATAGCTGTATCCATTCAGACAGCTTTAGATACATGAAGTGGGTGTGACTACAGTGAACTGGTCTCTGGGTTTGTTTTATAGTCAAACACAGAGGGGGGAAATAAAACCAACGAAAAATCCTTTTAGGCTCTCATTCTGATATAGATGTTTAAAATAACCCAGATGAACTGCTCACTAGAATTGACTGTTTGTATCAGCTACAGAAGGAACATAAAATGACTCAGATGAAGACTAAAATTAGGCTTGATGAATCCCATCCTCATTTTTACAGGGAATTTGCATTTGGGGAATGCACAGATTTATAATTTGAATTAAAATGCCCAAATCAGATTCTTTAAAATAATTTAAATTCCACATAATTGTTTTGAATTTGTCTCCTCCTCCCTATTTTGACACTGAAAAAAATTTTGACTTGTCCTTTAAAAGTTGAATTTCACTTAGTACTATTAATTATGGCTTCATTCTTGCACAACGTCCCCCTGTTGCTAATTTTTTGAGGCTCCATATGGACTGTGGTGTTCCCTGGGATTCCCCACTTAGACTGATGGGGATCTGGAATACTTGATTGTGCCAGAAGATGCTATAGCTCTGGGCTCTGTGCAAGGGGCCAGTGAGGACTGTCCTCCACCTCAAACCAAAAGAGTAAAAATGAAAATTTAAAGTTGTCAGTACTTAAGTGAACTGAACTGTAAAATTTTAAGGGTGCACTGAAAAAGTAATACCTCACATTTGTCCTTACAAAAGAAATAAACAATCTTAAAATACCATGTAGTAGAATGCAATGTGGATTTCTCACATTTATTTGAGGAACGTGAGTTAATGAGTTTCTGTTTTAATTAGAATGAGTCATAGATTCTGTATTTTATTTTGTGACAGAGGCTTTTTTATTCTATTCATGGAATACATTCTTTTTTAACCCAGTTAGATAAGAAGCAGGATCTCAGCATGACAGGAGTGAGCTAGAATTATATTTGAAACTAAAGTTTTTTAATTATAATTATGATCTGAGAGTTAATTTTAAACTATACTTCACAGCTTTTTTTTTATTCAGGAAAATAATTTTGACTTTCTGAACTTTTAGATTCTTTGACTATGTCAAAGGAACATATTTTACTCAATAGTTTCTCAGGACCATAAGGAACATTAATGCCCTCCTCCTCAACCCAGTCCCTTGGTATCACAAAGGTTTTTTCTATGTCATGGAGCAAATCCTCCTGGAATCTATGCCAAGGCACATGGAAAACAAGCAGGTGACTGATGACAACCAACACAGCTTTACCAAGGGAAAATCGTGCCTGACGAATTTGGTGGCCTTCTACGACAGGGCCACAGCGCTGGTGGATAGAGGAAGGGCAACTGACATCATCTACCTGGACTTGTGCAAAGCCTTTGACACTGTCCCACATGACATCTTTGTCTCTAAGTTGAGGGACATGGATTTGACAGAAGGACCACTCGCTGGATAAGGAATTGGCATTGGAATGGAAGGATACAGGCTCTTTGGGAAGGACAGGCAGGGGAGATGAGGATGGGGTATCACCCTCTGTCAGTGATCAGCTGGAGTGCATGGAGCTCTGCCTGGGGATGGATGAGGAGCCAACTGAGAGCTTGTGGGTCAGGATTAAAGGGAGGGCAGTCAACACACTAGAGGGAAGGGATGCCATCCAGAGGGACCTGGACAGGCTTGAGAGGTGAGCCAATGCAAACCTCATGAGATTTAACAAGGCCAAGTGCAAGGTCCTGCACGTGGGTCGAGGTAATCCCAAGTACAAATACAGACTGGGCGGAGAGTGGCTTGAGAGCAGCCCTGAGGAGAAGGACTTGGAGGTATTGGTGGATGAGAAGCTGAACATGAGCCGGCAGCGTGCGCTTGCAGCCCAGAAAGCCAACCGTGTCCTGGGCTGCATCAAAAGCAGCATTAGCGGTAGGTTGAAGGAGGTGATTCTCCCCCTCTACTCTGCTCTCATGAGACCCCAGCTGGAGTACTGTGTTCAGATGTGGGGCCCCCAACATAAAAAGACCTGGACCTGTTGGAGAGAGTCCAGAGGAGAGCCACAAAATTAATCAGAGGGCTGGAGCACCTCCCCTATGAGGACAGGCTGAGACAATGGGGGTTGTTCATCCTGGAGAAGAGAAGGCTCCAAGGAGACTCAATAGCAGCCTCCCAGTACCTGAAAGGGGGCTACAGGAGAGATGAGGAGGCACTCTTTACCAGGGAGTATAGTGAGAGGACAAGGCGTAACGGGTATAAGCTGAAAGAGGGCAGATTTAGACTAGACGTTAGGAAGAATTTTTTCACTGTGAGGGTGGTGAGGTGCTGGCACAGGTTGCCCAGGGAAGCTGTGGATGCCTCATCCCTGGAGGTGTTCAAGGCCAGGCTGGATGATGCTTTGAGCAACCTGGTCTAGTGGAAGGTGTCCCTGCCCATGGCAGGGGGGTTGGAACTAGATGATCTTTAAGGTCCTTTCAAACCCCAGCCAAGATTCTATGAAATAATGTTTTATATAACTGCATTTTTAATATTACCTTTGAGCCTACTCCTCATGTTTAAAATACATTCCAGAACCTCAGTGCTCTAATAAATAGAAACATTTTCTTATTTTCCACCCTAACTTTGTTTCTGGATCACTCAGTTCTTCTGTTGGTAGGGGTACAGAGGTTTTCTCCCTGTGTCTGCTGACCCCTGTTTATCTATGGAGTACTTTGAAAGAGACTGAAAGGGACGTCAGAGAAAAGCCTGTTTATATTCCATGTACAGAATAACATCTACATGATTTTTCTCAAGCCATCAAAATCTCCTAAAGAAATGTTAGATATCTACAAACTGGAAAAGGTTGGAAAATATTGGATCAGCTCAAAAATCATTCTGACTCTGTAGCACTTACTCTGTAGATGTATTTATAGGCAAAAGTTATGTGCCCTCTGGGAGTTAATGTGTTTTAACACATATTTTGTCTTGTAAAGCAGGAAGTCCAAATCCCTGATCTTTCTTTTTGGCTTTCTTGGGCTATTAATCTGATTTAATTTTTCTGGAGCACAAGGATGTGTCTATTCTGATGAATAAAAGAAAACAAGTAGCAGCCCCTGGCCCTGATGATGGGTAGAACTGGCATGCTCGTGTCCATGCTATGCCAGGGACAGTCCCTACCTGGAAGGCTGGCTACATCCACAGGCATACACCAGCCCTTGGCATCGTCAGGCCCAGATAGTGGCCCTAAATATAAAACTATCAGCATGTGTGGCAGTGCTGGTTTTGGGGACATTTTCAAAGTACCTGAAATAATGTAAGGATTATATTGTAGTTTGCTAGGGAAAAGATTTTATAGCATGAAAATCAGAATATGTCTTCTATGCATTGGCGTATGGCATATTTAGGAGTAGTGGTTTGGATAAGACTACAGTGAATTTTGTCAGGTAGACCTTGTGTGGTTGTATACATGTTGCTTTTACAGAGACAGAACCTGGATGGCATGGTTCCCTGAATGGGAATAGACTTATCTTGTGGAACTAACTCTGGAGTGGTCCAGGGCAAATCTGGAGAGTGAGCTGACAGTTAAGCAGTGTGGAGAACCAAGTATGGCATTTAAACTTGTTCCTGACTGTGTTATAGCTGGCAACATAGATGTATATTGAATGACTAGGGTATGCAGTATTCCAGATGAAATTTTGTCTATGATGGCTGATTTGTTTCTCGTATAGTTTGTAAAAAATATGATGTTACTTGTACAGTCAAGGATTTGTCTCTATGATGACTTTGTCATGATGGTGGCTCACCATTTTTCCTCCAATCGACTCAAAATTTAGGATTCCTTTCTCTGTATCTCTTTCTCATTTTCCAGACACACTAAAACTATTCCTATATGCAGAAGTGTCTTAGTCATAGTTGCACTCTAAAACTACTGACACTCACACAGTCACTTCTAGGGTGTGTTTTGTGTTTTCTGCTCCTCAAATGGACTTGAGATATAAGGAATTAAAAAGATTCTTTGGGTCTTTCATTGCTTCACTAAACTGTATGTGTGGATGTTTGCTGAGATAAAGCTAATGTTGGAAACCTTCCCATTATGGTCAGATCTGCAAAGTACCAATTAAAAGTCACCAAGTAAATGCTGACAGGCTTTCACTGGGAAAAAACAAAGTACTGTGTAATCGCATCACTGAGCAGGGCATATTTAATAAGAATATTAGGATGCCAAGCCAAAAAGAGAAAAGAATTTAAAATTTCAGCAGACATTAGAACTGCTGCAGCTGCTTAGGGGTGATACACCAGGCTAACTGCTTTGAACTTCTGAAGTAGATTAAATGTGATCCTGTACCAGTAAAGTTTTGCAAAGTTCAACTCATGAGATTCCAGTTAATGACTGAAATGTATTTCATTAATCCCATAAAACAGGCCCACTCATAGCTAAACACACTTCAAACTCCATTTACAGTCAATGAAAAGCTTACACAGAAAATGACACGTTCACTTGGGATTCTGTGTCTCAGTCTGGATGTGCTTATTTTTCTCCACTGATTGAAGAAGTAACCTACAATAACTAGCCCCCAGACCTGCTTAAATTGAGATAAATCAAGAGACAGGTGTGTAGCCATATGACTTAAATTATTATGTTTCACTATTTTTCTATATCATCCTTGTTTTCCTCTGTAAAATACATTCTAATCTTTTGGTGTGTTAACAACGCTTCCAGACTAACAGTCATCAACAACCATCATTAACATACTACTTTTTTTGTGTAAAAGGTATCAATTGTTTTTCTGTACTAGATGAAAATATTAAAAAACATTGGTCCCAGGGTTTTTTTTAAGTAGCATCACTCATATTGTCAAACCAGGCTGCTATTTCTATATCTTGCTAAACCCATTATGTCTTTCTTCTGTTTGATATCCGGTTCCAAATTCTTGCCCATCTTCCTTTTCCTAATCAACCATTTTCCCAGTGACACCGGCTCTGCTGATTTAATCTTGTTTTCCATTTTTTTGTATGGATGTGATTTTTATTTCTTGCAAAATGTGTTCTAAAGTCTTGTTCATAGTTGAGGTCATGCTATTCTCTGATGGTAATAGCATGTTTACAAGTATTATCAAAAGTTTTGCTACTGCATTTGTTAATTCCTGTGTTTGTTCTTAAAATATTTTAAAGCAGAGGTCAGATCTCTGAGGTTTTTTTACATCTCAGCCATATCCTATTTCCATAACCTATCTTTATTCTTCTGTTCAGCATCATTGTCCTTAATGAAAAAAAATCAGATAGTTTTGAGACTTTAGATTAAGTTAATTAAAACTTTACTCTATGTGCAGTCTGTTCCAGTGTTTGACCACCTTCACCATGAAATAAAAACAAAAAAAGTTTTTAATGTTTAAAAGGATTTTTTTGTATTTCAGTTTGTGCCCATTGTCTCATGTCTGTTCACTGGGCAGCACTGAGAAGACTCTGGCTCCGTCTTTACTGTCCCATCAGGAATTTTATATACATTGACATGATCCCTCTCAGCCTTCTCTTCTCCAGGCTGAACAGTCCCAGTTGTCTCAGTCTCTCCTCATATGACAGATGCTCCAAGTCCTTAGTCACTTTTGTGGCCCTTGGCTGGACTTCTTCCAGTAAATCCATGTGTCTCTTCCCTTGGGCAGCCCAGCACTGGGACCAGCCCTGCAAATGTGTCACACAAGGGCTGAGCAGAGGGGACAGATCACCTCCCTCGACGTGCTGGCAACACTCTGCCTGATACCATTAGCCTTCTTTGCTGTGAGGGCACATTTCTGGCTTGTGTTTAACTTAGTATCCATCAGGACCCCCAGATCCTTCCCTGCCAGTCTGCTTTCCAGACACTTTGGTCCATTAGGAGCACGTGGTCCTAATACCCGCTGTTGTTCCTCCCTAGGTGCAGAACTTGGCATTATTTCCCTGTGTTGAATTTCATAATGCTTCTGTTGGTCCATTTCTCCATCCTGTTGAGGTCTCTTTGAATGGCAGCACAGCCATATCAGCCACTGCTCCCCATTTTGGAACATCTGCAAATAGGTTGCAGTTGAACAGAATTGGTCCTGGTGTTGGACCCTGCCACAGATCACTAGTGACTGGCCTCCAGCTGGACTTGATGCAGCCGATCACAACTCTCTGGTCCTGGCAGCTGAGCCACTTTTCAGTCTACATCACCACCCACTTATCTAGTCCATATTTCATAACTTTGTTCATGAGGATTTTATGGGAGACAGTATCAAAATCTGAAGTCAGGATTAAGAACATCAGCTAATCTACTGAGCCAGTCATTTCTGTGCAGAAGGCTGCCAGGCTGTTTGGGTGTGATTTCCCCTTTGTAAATCCATGTTGACTACTCTCAGTCAGCTTATTTTCCTTAATATGATTGGAAATGTATTTTGGGACTATTTGCTTTCTCATTGTCCCAGGGTCTGAGGTGATGTTAACTGACCTGTAGTCTCCCTGATCCCTATTCTTGCCTGTCTTGATCATTTTGCTTTTTTCCATTGCTCAAGAACCTCTTGTGAGTGCCATGATCTTTCCAAGATAGGTGAGAGTGGCCTTGCAACAACATTTTCCAACTCTACCAGTGCTCATGGGTGCCCAGGTCCCAGGAATTTGTACATGTTGCGTTTCTTTAAATATTCCCCAAACTGACCCCCCTCTACTAAGCATAACTCTGCCTTGCTCCAGACTTTTCCACAGATTTCAGGTATCTGCAATTCCCAAAGACAAGTCTTAGCAGTAAAGATGAAGGTCTTTTCCATGTTCTCTTTCACTGCATTCCCTGCCCTGTTCATCAGTGGGCTGAGAGTCCTGGTCTTCCTTTTGCTTCTGATGTACCTATTGAAGCCTTGCCAGATAAAACTCTAAATGGGTTTTGGCTTTCCTAACCACCACCTCGCACACTTGGACAGAGTCTCTATATTCTTTATGTGTCACCCTGCCTCCACCTCTCATATGCTTCCTTTTTAAAATTTGAATGTAGTCAACACATGCAAGACTCAATCCATGTTCATCCCTGAATCTATGCGTACATGTGTCCTGTCACCTTTGTTTGATTTCCCACAAATTGGGATAGAACATTTGCAAGCTTGGGGAAAGTGACCCTTGAAAATCAAACAGCTCTCCTGGATCCCCCTTCTGCCTCACTTTCTCTTTTCAGGATCACAAAACCCACCATCTCTCTGGGGCCAAGACTTCCCCCAGCATTTACATTCCTGATCAGTTAATCGTTTGTTGTAATTCTGAGATCCATCAAAGCACATCCTTTCATTAACTTCTTGGTCATCTGTGCCAGGAAATTGTCCACAATGCACTCCAGAAACCTCCCCAATTGCTTGAGCTCTGTTGTGTTGTCCCTCCAGCAGATATCGGGGTGGTTAAAGTTCCACATAAGGGCCAAGATTTATGGATGTGAGGCTTCTTCCGGTTGTCTGAAGAAAGCCTCATCTATTTCTTCCTCATCAGTCACCCAGTGCAACATCTGAGTGATGTTGTGATCTACCTCCTAAAGCTGTCCCAGCAGTTCTCAGATGGTTCAACATCCCTGCCTAGGCAGAGCTCCAGACATTCTGGCTGCTCCCTCGTGTAAAGAGAAACTCACCTTCCCAAGCTGACCTTCCTAAGGACCTTGTATCCATCCATTGCAGCATTCGAGCTGCATGAGCTATCCCAACATGTCTCCACCATCCCAATGAGACTGGAGGCCTGTAATTGCACATAGACCTTTAATCCCTCCTAGTTGCTCCCCACGCTGGGAGCATTTGGATACACCTGCTTGTGCTAATTTCCCAGAAAAGGTTTGAGAGTTTCCACCATCACAATGTGCTTTCAGTACTTCTTTGTGTGCACACGCTTGAGGTGACCTCCCTTCAGCCTTGTTTTGTTGATTGCAAGGTCTCTCTCTCTTGTCCACATCTTGATCCTAACTGTTCTAATTCCATCTTCCAGAAACTCGGACCTCTTTTTGTCTGTCTAGTGTTTTCTCCACAAAAGTACTACTGAATACAAGAAGCTTCTTTTTAAATAGCAGAATCTTATCCAAATTTGAACTAAACGTCGTTAAGTTGTTAACCACGACAGTCATCAGTCTGAAATTATTCTTTCAAAATTGCGGGAGATCCTATGCATTCCGTTAAACAATCATTTACCTCAGCTGTTCATTAACATAAAATGGTGGTTCTTTTGCTAGGTGTTATTAAAAGCAGCAATAGCCATATGTGCTTACTTTAAAAAAAAAAAAGATGCTGTGCTTTTGGTTTTGAATTCATTCCTAAGCACATCATTAGCATTCAGAAGGAATTATAACAAGATAATGACTGGAAAATAATTTTTCTAATGATTGCTGTTAAATTTTTAAAAATTATACATAGGCAATAAAGACTTTAAAAACCTCCTTCATTGTGTATCTTGGTGAATGCATATGTACATATAGGCCTCTTTAGGAAAGATCTTAGGAATGTGTGCTTTACCTGATGAGGAGCAAAGCTCATTACTGCTAGACTAATCAATAACCCCTGCTAATGTGTTCAGCTGGCGACATAGACCAGATCAATAAAACCTGCCACATGCTTTTGTTTTAGGAAATGAAACCTTTTAGTTCTTAATTAAGGGAGAGACCTCACATCCTTAATGATGTTTGTAATGACTGTTGCCACAGAGGACAAGAAGAACCGAGTCTGAGGTTTGCTCTAAAAGACTTTGACAAAGTAATAAGAGAGTTGAGCCAAAACTGATCTAAATTTGTTTAATTTATTTTAATGCAGGAAGACTGGGGAAAAAAATGTCCAAGAAGAGGGAGAAATATTCTGATAAATTGCTGTGGTTATCAGAGGAAATAACACTTCTATTAGCACAATGTATGTGTCTGCAATCTGGCAACAAAGGATACAGAATCCAACCATACAGGAATGCTTTGTGTGCTACTGATGGTGGGTCTTTAAGGCATGGCCACTGTAAAATGTAAGTTATTACTTTTAGCTTCATCTCTGTTGTTATTATTCTTCTGACTTCCGTATAATTCTATGAACTAGTGTGTTTTCTACCAAGCAGTTAAGCCAGGGGAAAGCACATGTGGAGTGGAGAGCAGGAACAAACTAACAATAATGAGTGCACTGAAAATGGCTCATCTATGTACAACTAATAAAAGGATAAACGTATCGGAGAGAATGTATTACTTTAAATGTTTTATAAAATATCTTATTTCCATAATACATGAAAGATGCAAACAGGCTTGTATACATGGGTCTTGATGATGGCACTGTTGTCTTTTCCAATGCTGGTATGTTGGAAAACAAATCAGAGGCTTATACAACTGCAACTAACTCTTTCTTTCCCAGCATAGTCTCTGTGATAGATTTACTTCAATTAATTCTTCAAATGTGGTTTAAGAGGAGAATATCTAGGGGTTTGGATTTTCAAAGCATTAAACCTTCACAGAAAGTGACTAACAGCTCACCTGTCTAAGAAGGTGTGGGGATATGGAAGGGAACATAGGAATCAAAAGCAGAATTGCTATTCATTTGCATAGCAACCTAACAGTGCCAAAGCTTCCATTATCACTAATCTTGCGGATGCAAATCTATATGCCTAATTTTAGCCACATGAATGATCATTTGCAAGACCAAGCTCAAAGATCATCATTATGAACTGAGAAATAAAAGGCTCTAAAAGCATAATGATTGACTCCCCTTTCATTTGCACAATACAAGCCACCAGTAAATGTGCTGAAAACACTAGTATTATAGTAGCTTAAACTCAAGAAATTAAATTTAGGCTTGGTGTAAATACAGGGAACAGTGTGACGTGGAGGAGATCAAGACAGGTAAAGAGGTACAGAAATTATGTTTCATGCACAAAAAAGATATGAAGCATGCAATTTCTCAAGTAGTTTTTTTTTATACATATACTTTGCAGTGCTTTGAGAACACTTGCATATTGAAATGAAAAATCTGGCATACATAAAACCTGAACATTGTGCAGAACATGATTGGGATTTATTTTATTTTGGTTTGGTTTTTGGTGGTGTTTGGGTGTGGTTTTGGTGTGGGTTTTTGAGGGTTTGGGTTGAATTTGTTTTTTGTTTTGGGGTTTTTTTGTGTATGTGTGTGTGTGTGGCAATGGTGTTGGAACAGCTCTGGCTGAATAAAAACCAATAACTAAGCCAGTATTTTAGCTTGTCAAACAATATTTTTTTTTCAGTGGTGAAACATTTATTTTTTTTTTTAAATTTGGCATTAGTTTTTAAGCTTAAACAAATTATGAAACCAAACACTGCCACTAAAATTTGAATTTTATTATTCCATATGCTTTAAGTGCTTGTTCTGGTGAATACACTATTTGCTTGGAAAAAGACCTACCTATACTTATCACTAAAAGAAACACAGCAGTTAGTTTCATAACCTTTCTTACCTATCTCTAGCCACCATCAAATATACACATCTAAGGTTGATTCAATAGCTTAAATGTAGGTGTTGGCTGTTTTTCAGTTTCCCTGCAATATCTGAGACATCAAAATATAGCTTGCATCTGACAGAGGACCAAGGGTAAAACTCTTGCCTTTCTGGTTGGATACCACATGGTATGACTTCGCTTATGACTTCGCTAGATGCCTATGTGTAGGCAAATGAGTTACCTCCCAAGCCAAAACTAATCTCCTGTAGAGCCAGAGGAGCAACGGAGGTGAAATGAGCTGATCTCTAGAGACACCTCTTAAAGATGAGATTTAGGATATTAGGATGAAATGAAACATCATCAGGCAGTGATGCTCTCTCTTCGATGACAAAATAAGTTGCTCGATGATTTGCTTAGGTCATATACCTAATTCTTAAAAAATAAATAGTTCTGTCTCCTATGAAAGTAACGGCACCTCTGCATGCTCTGATAATGTATTCTGTCTGAAGCCACTGAGGACCTTGCTGTCAACTTGAGTGATAGCAAGGGTGGACATTTTATTCATGTGAATTAAGGTACAACAATACAGTAATAATTCTCCTACACTTTCTATTTTTGTACAAGGTACTTCAAGCTTCAAATTTTGCATAGTTCTAAGTGTCTATAGATGCTCATATAGTACACCACTGACAAATAGAAAACAGACTATTTTAGAAGATTATGCTATATAAAATACAAGCTAACTTTCTGAGAAAATGAAGAGTAGGAAAAACAGCTTTAAGAGGCCATATTTCAACCAGATGAGGAAGCTTAGTAAAGAAATATGATCAAAGCAATTTAAAATATGCCTGCCAGAAATAATAGGTACATATTAAAATTTCCACTTTTAACTTTGGATATGGTTGTTCAAAGATTTGCATATATCCATAGCTGTTGAACATTTTTCTTTCTACAGATTCCATGAAACAACTTGTTACTCAGTGTAATGCAGGAAAAAAAGAGTCAGGAGAGGAGAAGAGAGGGTGCCAGGGATACTGTCAGAATTAACATGTCTGTGCTGAATATTTAATTAGTCATTGATAACAACAGATGATTATGAAATCAAGAAAAGTTTTATTATACATCATTGTATAATTCATGCGGGTGTGTCATAAATTACAAGTGTTTGTACTTCTAAAAAACTAACCATGTATTTAATGCAAATGTAATCACGCTAATGCAATTCACATTCTTTAAAGTGCACATTGGTAGGGTGGGTAATACAGAGAGGCTTTGTAAACAAAATCACTGGGAGATACTAGATGTAGTGCTACTAGAGCATGTTATTTATTGAAAATTTGGAGGAGAGAAAAAATGACCTGTAATCAGCTCTTCATTTGGCTTTTCTTAGTTCTCAGATATTCTAGGATTACATTTTTATTTTACTGTTCCTTTATTTGTCAGTGCTCCTAGTAGAAGAGTTGGCCTAGTCAGATATCATCTCCACCTTGCAGAGGCCTTCAATTTGTAAGCCCAGGAGAAGAACCAAGTGAACACAGGGTGCGAGGGCATGTTCATATAATTTCATTTTAATTCAGCTGGATAAGTGGAAGAAGATGATCTCCTCTCAACCCCCTCTGGCAGAAGCTCTGGTGACTCCGGGGGAAGCTTAGACTGTGTGGATGAAGTTATACCACACAGTTACATGTGAAGCTATAATATGCGGAAACTGGAAGGTGTTTTGCTCTCTAAGGTTAGTTGTTACGTTAATGTCTAAACCCAGGTTGCCAGTGGCATCTAGGGGACCACAGGGTTTCCAAAATATTCACATAGGATTGCAAATATGATCTCCTGGTGAGTGGCAGCTGGAGGGAATGGCGAATACCCTAGACCTTTTAAAATGGCACAACATACCTACATTTAGACCACTGAATCCCACCATGGGTATCTATGTTCAGGTGAATAGAATACCTTTCCATTCGCCACTAACAATATTGATTAGAAGGAGATGAATTAAGATAAATGACACACTCTTAAACCTAAATGTTGGTGTCTTAATCTCAAATGGGATCCTAACATCAATGCCTAAGTCAAGGGATGTGACTGTAAGGAGACCAAGAGCTGGACAGTCTGCATCAGACAGAGTGTTGCCAACAGGTCACTGGAGGTGACCTTTTCCCCTGCTCAGCCCTGGTGAGGCAGGTTTGCAGGGCTGGGCCCGGTGCTGGGCTGCCCAAGAGAAGAGACGTGGACTTACTGGAGGAAGTCCAGCCAAGGGCCATAAAGGTGACTAAGGGCTTGGAGCATCTGTCATATGAGGAGAGGCCAAGACAATTGGGACTGTTCAGCCTGGAGAAGGCTGAGGGGGATAATGTCAATGTATATAAAATACCTGATGGGAGAGTAACGAAGACGGAGCCAGCAGTGCTGCCCAGTGAACAGACATGAGGCAATGGGCACAAACTGAAGTATAATGATTTTCTTTCAAACAGAAGAAGAAACCCTTTTTTATGGTGAAGGTGGTCAAACACAGGAACAGGGTTCTCAGAGAGGCTGAGGAATTTCCTTCCTTGGAGATATACAAAATCCAACTGGCATGGCCCTGGGCAACCTGCTGTAGCTGACCTTGCTCTGAGTAGGGGGTTGGACTTGATTTCTGGGGCTGCCTTCCTGCCTCAGGCTGTTCTGTGATTCTGTTCTGCTGGCACACGCAAGGAAGGAAGAGGTTTTGAAGGAAGAGCTATTAATGCCTCTGCCAGAAAAATGAGGTTTCTAGTATCTGTAAATACAACAAGACAGGCAGCTAAACTGAAGTCCCTTGATTCATATTCACATGTATCCAGTATCCAAAAATACCTACATCGTGGATGCAGAAGAGTGTAATACTGTAGCTCATCTTGCAACCTGCAAAGCAAAGGAAGGTGTCACTGTGTAGAGCCTTTCTCTCTTCAATGTACCATTTTGTTAGAAATGTGATTTCACTGGCTCATAAAATCTGTTGGTCAGAATGTGAGGTCTAAATAGACGTTTTATATGGATTCCTAGATCTCTGCTCATAAGCAAAATATATGTGAGTTATCCAGAATAAGTTTTTGAAGGATTTGCTCACTGGTAAATAACTTGACTCCTCCTATGATTCCTGGTTCTTGTCATTCAGGTAATTCACACAACTATTTTTTCTTTCCTTGATTTTATTGTGAAGCATTACATCTACTTGCCTTCAAAATTATATCACGAAATGGTTCACATCAGGGTTCCTCTCCAAAGTCAGTAGAAATGAGACTGCACTGCTTTTGCTGCTTTATAATGTCCGTAGTCCTTCAACATTATCTCAACTCTAATGCTCTCAAACACTACCCCTCCTCATAAAAAGCATAAGAATGCTATATTTAGTCAGATAAAAGATGCAAGGGACTCAGCACTCTGTGTTCATTGTAACAGAAAGGTGAAGGTGCAGAGTAAGTATAGGTAAAGCAGATATGCCACCTTCCCTTAGTAGTCTCCCATTATATTCTCCATGCCCCAAGCTATTACCGATTACTCCATTATTTGGATATCACATGTTCTAAATCTAAAAATTACTGTAAAAACAAAGAGTGATAAATAAATATCTTCTCTTAATATTTGTGAAGAAAAATTATCCAATAAAATTCACCTGCAGAAAGAGGCTCTGGTGTAGTTTCAGTTCTACTTTGTTAAATCTTTGCTTGAATCCCTTCACTGAGTTGTTCCTGTGCAATTACAATCTTGCAGCACTGACTCAACTACATATATATTTTCAGTCCTTTGTGATGTGGAACTTAGTTCTAACAAGTTTTCACAAAAGTATATGTGAGGCAGGCAGTAAGACTTAAGATGACAATATAGCTTCTCCCAGTTGAAGACTCTGCATACTCTCCATAAAAATCCTTTAGCTTCAATCTCATTACGTTTAAGATTATTTTGTAAATAACCGAATTACAGGAAAGCCAGTTAATTTTATGGATGAATCCCCAATTTCAGTGCAAAAAAGTAGAAATGATGTTTGCAAACTGATACCTTGTTTTTAAACTTAAGAAAGAGCCAGTCATGAAGAGTGGTTGATATTTTTCCTCTGTGATATTGTAATCAAAACTCTTTCTAAGGCAACACCTGCCAGCATTAAGTTTAGAAAGATTTTTTTTTAAATTTTTATAGCTGACTCATAAACCCTGAAAAATAGATCTTATAACGGAAATGCAGACATAACATTAGCCATAGGAGCAAGAACACCACCACAGTAATTTATTTACATGTTGCTTTTCAATTACTTTGCATGCTATTGTTATCATTTTTATGGCAAGTATTATTTTTCAACAAGTTTATGATTTGCAATTTTACACTGCAATCTTTACAGTTGGCTGGGGTCTTCATACCAACTAATTACACTGTTCAAGGAAATTGCTTAGGCCCAGAAAACTGACACAATTTATTATTGTTTCCAAAGGGAAAACTTAATGTCTTCACAACAATATGGCCCCAGTCCTATTGTAGTTGTCTCTATAGTGGTAAGCATAAGATGACAAATAGTAATGTAATAATAATTCTGAAAAATCATCAGCAGACATCTGTTCCAGTCAGAAAAGATTGCTGGCCTAATTCTCTTCTCAATTCCAAAGATGTAATATTGTTCCAAGTCCAAGTTCTGTGAATTTATTACAGATTGTACTACTTAGAAGAGCTAAACCTGTCTCTTTTCTAATGGAATGAACTAAAATCTGAAGGAATATATATAAAACACAGAATTAAAGCTCAAGATTTATGGGGAAGGAGAGGACAAGGACTTTATTCATAACAGAATTACAGGAAGAATAATTACACTATCTTTGGTGTCTGTAAACTATTAACACGGAAGTACAAGGAGGTACTTCAAGTCTTAATTCATGATCAAAATGATGACTTAACTGTCATCACAGATATTTTGTGGGATATGCTGCACATCTGACACAGATAGAAGAATAATTTATTCATGGAGACAAGCAAGGAAAAAAGGCAGGAAACGTGCTTTGTATCAAAGATGTAAATGCTAGTTTAGACATTATATGAGAATAGACTGAAAATCTGTGACTAATGTTAAAAGGGAAAAAGAAAAAGGAACTGTTATGGCTGGGGATTATTCTAAACCACCAAATAAGCACAATGAGTAAAACCTAGGTTAAAAATCTTTTGGTAACTAACAGAAGGATGAACAAACTCTCAAAACTGGTAATAAAGGGAATATTTAGCTATCAAGATGCCCGGGGGGGTGTTGCGGGTGTTTTGTTTTTTGGTTTTTGGTTTTTTTTTTTTTTTTTTTTTTTTTTTTTTTTTTTTTGTTTTTTTTTCTTCTGGGAAATGAATTGTCCAGGAGAGGCCTGTGGAGGGGCTTTTATTTTTTTTTTCATTTTTTTCATTTTTTTCTCTTTTTTTTTTTTCTTTTTTTTCCCCTGGGAAATGAATTGTCCAGGAAGTTTTTTGAATTAGTTAAGAAGTTATTTAAACAGAAGGTGGAGATATCCATGAGACAGGCAAGTTCTGCTGTACTGATTCTATTAAAATGGGAAGAAGTTGCTGAAATGAAGGGGAGAATGGCAAAATGACAATATGATCCTTAACAAACATTGGACAGAGAACAGCAAAGTAAGAGCAAGGGACCCTAAGAAAAAAAAACAACTCAGAACTGGTGAAGGAAAGTATGCAAATATATACATATAAATAGGGCAGGAGAGCTGATAGCTTTTAAAATAAATAAGTGCAAATCATTCCATTCAGATGGTGGCTAGGGGAAGCAGCAACAGAATAACTCAGCTAAATCAAGTTATCTTCACTGTCCTTGAACTCAACAGGAAAGTTCAGAAAATACTAACATCACCAAATACTGAGAAGCAGTATTAAAGGAACCATTTGCATGGGACTGTAGGCCTTGACGAGAAAAGAGGTGCAACTATAGAGAGTTTTCTGGAAAAAAACACCACTCTGTAAGTACGTTAACAGTAAGAGGTGTTAGTTTGCTAGTGAGTGGTGTGCTGTTTTTGTCTGGGATAGAGTCAATTTTCTTCATAGTAGCTGGTATGGGGCTATGTTTTGGATTTGTACTGGAAACAGTGTTGATAACACAGGGATTTTTTCATTTCTGCTCAGCAGTGCTTACACAGAGTCAAAGCCTTTTCTGCTTCTCATCCCATCCCACCAGTGAGTAGGCTGGGGGTGCACAAGGAGTTTGGAGGTGCCTCAACTGGGACAGCTGACCCCAACTGACCAAAGGGAGGTCCCATACTATATGACATCATGCTCAGCATATAAATCTGGGGGAAGAAGAAGGAACGGGAAACTTTCAGAGTTAGGGCTTTTTGTCTACTGAATTAACTTTTATGCATGATGGAGTCCTGCTTTCCTGGAAATGGATGAACACCTGCCTGCTGATGGGAAGTAGTGAATGAATTCCTTGTTTTGCTTTGCTTTTGCACACAGCTTTTGCTTTACCTATTAAATTGTCTTTATCTCAGCCCATGAGTTTTCTCATTTTCACTCTTCTGATTCTTTGCCCCATCCCACCTGGGAGGAGTGAATGAGCAGCTGTGTGGGGCTTTGGCCAGCCAGCTGGGGTTAAACCACAACAGTGGAGAGGAATTTGGTGTGCTAACAAATCTGTCTGCAGCCCTGTTTGTACCGCTCCTACTGGGAAGACTGGACCCACATCCCAGCTTCAGTCATGAACTTGGAGTAGCTTAGGTTTACATTTGCTCCATTGCATTTCATTTTGCTTCAGTCATAAGGTGAAATCAAGTAAAAAACTTCTCCAATGAAATGCAAAAAGTGCAAAATGTGAAGTTTATGTATTACACAGCGTGCTACTTCATAACTCTCAGGCATCAATTTCACTACCCATTGTGTTAATTACTTCAGACTTTATCCACTAAAAACTAATACAGAAATCTAATAGTTAAAAAGAAATAGTGGCACACTTCTACACTCTTGTGTCAATTATATCAAGGTAAAAATATTCTGATTTATAACACTGAGTATGAAAGAGAACTTGATTTTTTCTTGGTTGGTCCATTTCTTTCCCCTTGATTACTTTTTCTGTATTATTAGTGCTATCTGTTCTATGGTAACTTTCAGAAGTTGAAGAAACTACAGTATAAGTAGACAAGACAACAAAGAGTACAAGAAAGGCTTGCAGCATTCCTCTGAAGTATGTATTTTTTACTCATAACGCCTATCCATGCTGACTGTCTATTGCAACTGAGACAGGAGATGAATAAAGCAAGCACAGAAGAAATAGTCATCTTGACATGCAGGGGAGAGTTTCAGAGACTTAGTAGCACCAATACATAATTATCTGCAGCAGGGAGATAGTACAAATTCCATGCATAAACTTGTATTTCATCAGACTTTCTCAGGCACTGCCCGATAAGGAGTGTATCTGGATACATCAATCTAGTGAGGTTAGATGAAAACAATCTCTCTACTATGCCCATATTATCTTAAAAGAGCAATGACTGTTTCTGCTCTTTGCTCACTTTATAGATATGTAGTTTTGTATATGGCATACTGCTATCGACTCCCTGGATGTGCACAAGCCTCTGCCTGCTTTATTTATAACTCACCTTCTGCAGTGAGATCCTGTGTCACATGCCTTCTTTTTGACAAAGCAGGTATTCCAAAAGGACATCTCTAAAATTTTCTGTGTAGATAGATTATACCTCCTATTCAGCCAGAAATACTACCAGGAGGGTTTTAGACCCTGATCCAAAGCTCACAGGAATGTCCACTCCCTTCCACTGACTCTGCAGAGTTTTGAATCAGGCCCATAGTTAGTTAGGATATGTGGTAAAATGCTAGTCTCCACACAAAAAAAGGAGTCCCAAGGAGCAGTGTCAGGTAGGGAGCTCCAATAATACCCTGACTCAGCTGCTCCCAAGGCATTGTCGGAGAGCAGCAAGCCCCTCAAAGTTTCATTCGCACCCCAAAGGATCCCAGGGAACAAGAGAAGGGAGGACCCTCAGTGACCTTGCCACAGACACGAGCCTCAACCAGACCCCTGCAGGGCTCTCCCAGGGAAACCTCAGCCCATGGACCCGTGGGACTGGGACACCCATCACCACAAACCAATATGAGAAGGTCCTCATCGCTCCACAGACTGAGGAGCCACTGCCATTAAGGAGATGGAGCTCAGTGTGGGGTGCGGAGGAAGGCCCTTTTGATGACACAGGTTTTACTACATGTTTTAGGGACAAATCTAGGGTGGGGAAAGGGAGGGATTAAGGTGGTTTGGGGAGGAAAAAGTGGAAAAATAGAGGGATAAGTGGATAGAGGAGCTCCTTGTGTACAAGTAGGGACTGGTCAGTATACCTGCTTGGCCATGCCCTGTGCCTGACCAGTGCAGTGTGTCCTGGCTTCCCACCAAACCCCACTTCTAGCTATTTTCCTGAGTGAGGGTCTGTCCTGTGTGTAGAGGTACGTGTGCAGGTCTCAGTGACAGCCCCTGGTGCTGGGACCAGAAGTCAGAGGGGTCCGTGTGTCCATGCTGGCAGCAGCAGGTGTGAGCATGAACGAGTTTACTAGTGAAGATTCTTCCAGATGAGTCAGAAAGTAGGTGATGTGAGCTGGGGACTGAGGGAGGATGTGTGTCTTTGAAGGTGAGACCATGGGAGGAGCTGGCAGCTAAAGTAGGGCTGTGGCCTCGAGGACTTGTATGTTCTTGTGACAGCAAATGGGGACATTGGGATCCAGGGGTAGCTACTGGGCAGACTGCCTGAGCCCAGCTGCTGGAGCTGTCCACATTGTACATATATATATATATATATATCTCCCCACTAACAGATCTTCACCTTGCTTAGAGAGAAAAGGGAGCAGGATGAGGCTGTTAGTGCTGTTGGTGTTTGAGTGTTCTGTGTGGTTGTGTTGATCTGTGTGGCTGGCTGTGAGTATACGTATATGGGTGATGTATGCATGCGCTCCATGGGCAAGTGTTTGTTGGGGATATAAGCTCAGCCTGGCTGCTGGCTGGAGCTGGGGACATGGAGCTGCCACAGACTCGTCTCTAGCAAGCTTCTGGATTTGGCAACTCCCCAATATTTATAAATCAAGAATTTCATTAATTTGCCCAAACTGGGTGCTACATTTCAAGGTAACAAGACTTACTTGGTCCTGTATTCCCTGAAATGGCCTTAGAACATACAAACATCTAAGGACATATGTAAATTATAGCCACATTAAAATAAAGATTAGCTTTAAGTGCCTCTTCTCTCTCTGTTTGTATGCATTTACACAGACCGTAGACTTAAACTACAACCCACACTATTTAAAGAAAGGACTAAACTATAACTAGATTCTCCAGTGGGATAGTGGCTAAGAAGTTTATCAGCTCAGTTCCTAAATCTATTATAATGTACAGCCAAAATCTTAGAGTCACAATCCTTGGTGGTTATTCTGTGATCAGTGGCCATTTTGCCAGCACCAAATCTTGTTTTTTTCATCTATCTTTTTTTTATTACTACCTTCTTGAGAGATGCTAAGTGAAAATAAATGATAAGGAGAAACAAACAAACAAACAAACAAACAACCTAGAAAGAATCCGTGCTGCTCAATGTTTGAATACCCTTTAACAAGTTGCTATAGAAACGACCTTCCCATTGATAATAAGAAAATCATTAAATTCAGAAGACTTCTAATTTACTTTTAAAAGTCAAATTCCACATAAATATTAAAATCCTATGAAAAGCAAATGTAGTCTAAAATTGTACTCTTCACAGTTCAAGAAAATTCCAACTCAAAACACCCAAGAATCCAATGTCATAGACTGAGTGTCATGTCCTAGAGATAAGCAATATCTATTGCATAACAGCACTTCCCTCCCCTGCAGAAACTCTCTAGCAAGGGAAGGGAAAGGAGGCACTTTAAATTCACAGTTTGAAGAACTTTGACGGCACATCTGGCATTTCGTCTCTCAGCCAAATAAGAGCTCAGTTACTTTTGTGGATTATGAAGCTTTCTGAAAATTAAGACCCTTTCTTTGCTCCATGGAGGTCCGCTGAAAAGAGTCTTATTGATATTAAAGGATTTTGTCACAGCTTGCAATGCAGTGTGCATGTAGGAGGAAATATTTATTTGTTGAAAGACGAACATAAACTTTAGGGAAAATAGCACCCTTTCCAAAATAAAGCAAAAAGAGCAAAACAAATCTGACAGATGATCAAGCTGAGGAGGAGCTAGAACAGCAGAAACCATAAGACCATACTGGTCCTTGAGTCTGCTGTGTACTTGGTAGTGGGTCCTCTTTCTTGATTCACACTTTTAAAAGCAACCAGCATGAAGTATTTAGCTTCGGCAGATAAGAAATGCCACTGCTTTGCTGTTATCTTGCACATTTGTTGGCAGCTACTTTGCTTGTTTGTGTGTAGTGTATCACAACAAATAATTTCAAATGGGCATTCAGAGTTCATTTGCAGAATATCCTTTTTGGATACTTTTGATGCTGTAGATTTCTTTAGTGATTTTTTTTGGGACCTATGCGTCTTTCTCTGAAATTAATTCCTTCCATGATTACTTCCATGACTTATAAATATCTTAACAACATCAAGACCTTTGCCAATATTAGTACCTATACTTTCCAAATAAATCAGCCTTTTTCTGTCATGTAAAATCTAACACATGCTATAAGGCAATACAGCATACACAGTGACCAGCTCTACTGGGCTGCTATTACTACTGCATTGCTATTACTGAACGTTCATTGCAACAGAAATTGAAAAACAACAGAGCATCTAAAAAAACCGAAAAATATCTCTAAGACTTTTTTTGTCTTGACTTTTCCAGCTATTTTCAACATTTCAGTAGGAACAAAAAAACTTTCTGTAATTTCATTTAGAGATGGTTTCTTCCCATTTGTAGAGATAATTTGCTGTTTATTACCTTACAATGTAAGGCTAGATTCTGAAAATATCTTATTCTTTACTCTGTTTCACAGAAATCAAGGCACTGTTCAATAAGAATGAGGTTATCAGTAACTAGCCCTGCTGAAGAAAACCTTAGGCAAAAATGTGTTCATGCAAGCCATTAATTAAATGACTGTGAATAATGAAGAAATTAATAGAAATTGCTGTCTATTCACAGACAATTCAGTAACAGATTGGATTTGAAAAGCTGTTTGCTACAAATAGTTCACACTAGCAATGCATATAATCTCTCCAGCTGTATGCATATTTTGGATTAACAGAGGATTTTTCAGATCCATTTTCTCCCTGCATCATCCTTTTGTTTTATTCTGTTTGTTCAGTTTGCACAAAATTGCTCAGCTTGTGGTCTATAGCCGGCAATTAACACCACTTAACAGCTGTTAAACAGGGTAATGGCTTGCTGTTGTCCTCGTGTAGCTCAATTCAGGCACTAATTGCTCTCAGTGCACCACTCATAAACCCACCAAAACACCAGGTATGATCTACTGAAGATGGTCTGATGTGAAATGGGCTTTACCCACCCCCAGCATCTGCCAACGACCACCTGAACTGGCTACTAACTCTTACCGGGAGTGGAAGCACATGGGAGCTCTGGGAAGGATTTCCTCTTGTGGAAACCATGGGATCGGTGAACCCACAGTTGGTCAGGTTTGACGGATAAGAGAAATTGCAGGTAAAACCGCAGACAGCAACTAGTGCCAGTGTGAACGGCCCTGGCTCTATCGCTGCCCTGGTTTGAAGTGAGAGAAGGAAATGAACTAAGAAGCACAGCACCCTGTGTGATCCACACATCATTCCCAAATGGATGGTTAATGTTTCCTCATCCCTTTTTTCTGACTGTTGTCCTGAAGACATTTTTAATGCATTTTTAATTTAATTTCCTATTAAAATTTGCTGTTTAAAAACAAAAGAATACTAGTGGTGGAAATAAAAGGAATGAAATAATTAATCATTACATTAACAAGATGAAGTAAGGTAACCATGTTACATTATTTACCTGTGGAATACATGTAATGTGCTCTCTTTGGTGCAGTATTCTTGAAGCACCAGTACTCAATAATGTGAGTATATTTTTGAATATATGCACATCTTCCCTTGGCCTGCAGCTACACATAGAAAATAAATATGCCTCCTAATACAAATCAAATATGTTTTCTAATTAACGTGTAGCAGTCGGAAGTAGAAGAAGTGCTTTTTATTTCTTGTACATATCTCTTTGCAGCATAATGAGTGTAGTCCCAGAATAAGTAATGTAAAGTGAACTGTGATATCTTGAATTTACCACAGACATCCTCTGTGACCCTTGTGCTGGTCACTTATGCTGGATACTTTAGAAACACTCACGGATTTGAGATTTCCTCTGTTTCAGACAGCTTCTAGTTTAAGCAATCTAATTGGAAAAGATAACAATGACTCATAACTCCTCAAGAGATGGATAAGAACCTTAGACCTTCCATACCACAGGAAGTTAGTTATCTCCATTTACTTCAAGAGAAGCATATGCAAGCAGAAATATACAAAAATGCTATTGCATTGAAAACAGAAGTAAGAATCTCTCAGTGCTTCCTGTGTATTAAATCATACTCTTGCAGGATAATAGATGTATAGGAAGGAAGCAATTTTTGATTGTCTGTAAAGTGTTGAAGCAGGATGTTATTCAACTTTCCCTCCAAGCCAATATAAATGTTTTAGGTAAAGATTCAGGTAAAGATCCACACTGGAGGGTTGAGGTTTATTGACTCTGGTATGAGCTAACACTGAAAATAAAACAGAAAATATTTTGTTTACACTGATGATTGGTTTTCTTTATTGCCTTTTTGTTAATCTGTCAAGGTTGTTTGAGTGCTGTTTGCATGTGCGTACATGTAGTAGGTTCAAGCATCAATTTCAGGAGCTATAACCTTTGCATATCATTTATACTTAAAAAAAAAAAAATTCAATAGCACAAAAATCCCCAGCAAAACCCAAACAACAATAAAGAACATGAAGCAACACGAAAAGCTTACAAGTTCAAATTCACAAATATCTAACGAAATTGAAATGCATCTGTTCCAGGTAAAATCAATTTCACTATACAAATTTGTACTGTGACTATATGCTCGTTTTTGTTAAAATGTTCTGCATTATCAGAAGAGAAATTCAGAAGTTTAGTATTGATTCATTGTTTTGACTGTGAAAATTGTGTGTCTAAGGATAATGCTTCTGTCTGCAATCCTAGTTCCCAGAAGTTACAAAACTAAACTGAGTCTTTTTTCTTCCCATACAGCAAAGGGAAACTATTATGGCTTTAATAATAGTCAGCCTGCTGATCAGAGACCTGTATGGCTTTCAACAGCTCAAAAACTAAAAAGAAGATCTGAAACCTGGGTTGTGTCCTGTATTATGTGTATATACGTCAGAATTAGGTACATGCTGGTAATTTCCAGAATGAAACCTCTTGATGAACCTCCCTTGGTCAGTTGTTTACAGGTAACTCACACCAAACCAACAGGTGTTTTATTTATGTTATTAGAATAATCATCCAGAGAGAAGGACAGGATTTGAACGTTCTCCCTGTACAAGAAGGCTCAGATTTACAGCTTTATGCCTCCATAAAGGCTAGGAACAGATGAGTAGTTTAGTGGCAGTTCCTCAGAGTTTACAGAACATCTCCCTTGGTCCAGAAATTTCGCACATGCTTTCGCGTCCTCATAATTCGTCACTTGCTTTTTACAGCAAGCTTCAATCCTTTGCAACCTGCTGTCTCTCCACATTTCCCAAAACTCTTCAGCAACGTACTACAGCAGATACACTCTCTCAGAGGTATCAACATAGTATTACCTAGTCAAGTGGAAACAGGAACATTCCAGCTTCTCCAGGAGCTGCTACAGCCAAAACACACAGAAAGCTTTCCCGAGGCTGTTGTGCATCACAGAAGAATTTGTTGCTCTAGGCAAGTGCCTAGTATACCTGTAGCTGTGGTTATTACATATAATCTCAAAGGGAAATATGCCAACGATTTTCCATTAAATGGACCATCCAAAATCCCATGAAACTTCAAAGAAAAAAACCGGGTCTCAGTTGAGTTTTGGATAGAATACAGAATTGATGTGACAGATCTGCATGAGAAAAAGAAAGGAGACAAAGGAATCTGTGAAAATTATTTTTCTCCTTTTTTTTTTGTTTTGTTCATTCCCTATTTTTTTTCAGAGTGTTTAATAAATTTTTCAGATGTTTTACAGCACTGTTTGCAATGGGTACAGGCAAAAGATAACTTTCCAAAACACTGGCTGTGATTCACACAACATCATCAGTCTATTTCATTAAGAGCATTGAAATTCAAGCAGTTATCAACAATTTGCATCCAAATGTTATTGTGAGGTTTATAATTGGTATTATTAGGCCCTCTTCCCAAGTGAATCAAATTACATTTCAGCCCAAGTAAGGCAGGTTTGATATCCAGTAGAATATCAGTAATGTGTACATTTCATTTCTCTTAATGAGAAATTGAAGGTAAAACCAGATACTGTTTAAATAATTTGTCCGAGAACTGTAAATTTAGCAAAAGTGGTCAAAGGAAAAGCAGAAATTACTTCTGTGAAATACCATGTTTGTCTCTGAGAGATGACTACTGGTGAGAAATAAATGGTCACGTAAGAAATTAACTTTCATATTATCAAGAAATTTTAAGGTCTGGAAAGTCGTTTATGAATTATTGATAAGCTTGATAAATCAAGAGTTTATTATAGACATAACTGAGCTCTTCTTTTGACCAATCACTAAATAGGAAAGGTTTCAAAGCACCTTTAATTTTTTTTTTTTTTCAAAAGATCTTAAGCAAGTTCAGAACTAATGTGTAGTTGTGAACAAAAGGTGTTTCAGCTCAAATAATAAAAAAGGTAGTTCGGCCCATGCTCCCTGCTGCTGAAGTATATCAAGTTTTGGTTGGTGTTCTTAATTTTGTTCTTTTGAAAAAAAGAAAGATATAAATATAAAAATCAACAGCTGAAATATGTCATACAGAGCTACGTCTGCCTTGCATTACAAAAGCTTCTTTTTGGATATCTTATGCAATGTGGACAATTATTCTATGTCAAATATTGGCATTTCAACTGATAGCTAAACCCACCACATTATTATGGGTTAAACCCTCCACATCTTTTACATCATGAAGCAGAATTGAAGGGAACTTCAGTAGAGATGATGCCTATAAGACATAGGCAGCATACTCCTCTCTGTAACACCTTGTGGGAAGGAGTCCTGGAGCAGAATGTGGTTAAGGCTCATTAATATTTTCTGCTACCAAAGAGCAATGGCTGCTGGCAGTTTAGCAGAAATAGTGTCAGCCACTGACCTTGTTCTGGCCTTGAGGTATATAAATCAGTTACTGCTGTCTTATTTCCACAGCGAGTGAGCAGATGTAGGATGGGATGGTAGGGATAGGCTCTCTCTTACTTTTGGCTGGCAGGCATGCTAGCTTCAGGAATTTCTGTTGTCTAGCTACCTTTTCTTATTCTTGCACTTCTCTTGCAGTTATGTCAGTACTTGTGAAACCAGATTGGAAAAAGCAAGTTGTTAGCCTGCATCAGTTTACTGATCTCTTTAATTCAATATTTCTTAGACCATCTGTGAGGAGTGAGTGCAATAAAATGTAGGAAGTCCTTCTTGGCATCAGGAAAATAGCTGGAACCATACAACAAGTTACAGTTTAAAAGTTTTGATTTAAAGTTGCAAAATGTGCTTTAGACAATTGAGGGAGAGCTGTTTTTTTCTGAAGAAGGTAAGGTCCTTGCTTTAATGGAGAAAGAAGATTTTCAGGATAAATCCAAATTCCAAAAATCTTCTCTTTTCCAATAAGATACAATGGTGGGCTAGGGAATTTTTAATAGCTCTGCAGAAGTCTCTGAAACAGGGTCTATAGAAACACAGCAAAAACTTTTTTGTTGCACACCTATAGAAACATATTCAGTGCATGCCCCACTGAAGCCAATGACAACGTATGTAGTCATTACAGTAAGAACAGCATAGGACTTGCACACCTATAGAAACATATTCAGTGCACGCCTCACTGAAGCCAATGACAACATATGTCGTCATTACAGTAAGAACAGCATAGGATGATTAATATTCATTATTTTTTCCACTAAGAATAGGTGTTTCAGCCTTTCTTTCTCCTGGCTTGTCTTGCATCCAGTCCATGTCTCATACTCCATGTGCTTGTTTTGGCTGGGATAGTTAGCTATCCAAAACACAGCACCATGCAAGATGCTATGAAAAATATTAACTCTATCCCAGACAAAATCTGTACATAGACATACCTTCATAAACAATGTTTTAAGTCCTACATTTTTCCTCAGCGTCCCATCTCCAAAGTCACTAACTGACTAGAAATTTTGTAGGTGTAGGTAGGCTGGACCCCACTGGTAAAATTTCTATATTAAATTAGGCAAATTGACATTGCACCATCAAAACTAATCATCTGCAAAATCAAGAAATGCTTCTGAAATTACTGATATTCAATTTTTAAACTTCAAGTATGTGTTTAGAACCAATAATATTTTCCTGTCTTGGTTGTATACAGTAAACTGTAATTAATGGGGCTTATTCAGTCATTTATTTTGTAAAACTCTTGGAATAAGATTATATAGAGGTTTACAGATAACATGTGCCACTTCTGTATAAAGGTGTTCAGAACTATTTGGAAATTTGAATGCTTAATGTGTTCAGACATCTTTTAAGGACTAACTAGGTGGATTTTTTTTTTTTTTTAATTTTAGCCCAGTAGAACAGTATTCCTCCCCCACACATGTGCATATAGTGGCGTAGACACATGTCACTTGTTAAAAATGTTTCTGTAGGGTCTGAAACCAGACAGTAGGTTCACTAAACTCTTACATAGAAGCAGCCTAAAAAGATCCAGGTTTTAACCATTATAATCTTGCCTATGCTGAACAGTCCGGTATCTGGATTTTGTCAAAAAGTACCAAGTAGCCAACCTGATGCCGTAGATTTTCATTCAGCTATTGGTTCTGTTCAAAAAATGAAGCCAGAGTATGATGCCATTCATTGGATAGGACTTCTCTCCAGTAACTCATATGGTAGGATATTCTTGTTAATGTGCACATTCAAGTTTAGCTCCCTTGTCTGCATAAGAATATTTTGGTTCCAAGCTAGACCAAAATCTTTTATTACCAGTGGATATTTAAAAATGGTTTGTTCATAGCTTTTTTGCTCCTTATTCATATTGTGATCTGGCTGTGCTAATGCACTCAATGTCATCCACATCCACTCCAGAAACACACAAACATTTTCCAATTAACAGAATCTTTTGTACAGTCTTCTAATATATATCCTGAGGATATGATCATGTCTTTGAGTAATGAAACACAAAGAACATGGGCCAACACAACAGATCTGTCTAAAACCATTGCACAGACTTACAGACTTAGACTTATATACTATTTCAGTTGGAAGGCACCTACAGCGATCATCTAGTCCAACTGTCCAATCTGACAAAACACTGGCCAGTGTCAACTCATTATGCTTAGCTTTGGCCTTTCATGTCTTCTCCCTGCATGTAGTAAGCACAGCTCTGTAATTTTCCTGCAAAGCGTGACCTCGCTTCCAGAGATCATACCATTTCTTTTTCCTCTTGATCTTAACCAAGAGTTCCCTGTTCAGCCAAGGTAGTCTTCTGCCCCACTTGGTTGACTTACAACACAGTGAAATTTCCTGTTCCTGTGTTTCTAAAATGTGGTTCTTGAAGAGTGATCTGCATTCGTGGACTCTTAAGCCCTCAAAAGCAGATTCCCAGGGTACTCTGCTAAATAGCTTCCTGGATAGCTTAAAGGTTGTTCTGAAGTCCAGGGTAGCAACTCTGCTGTCCTTTTTTCTTATTACACTGAAAATTTTAAACTCAACCATTTCATGATCATTGTGGCCAAGACAGCCACCTACCTTCACATTCCCCATGAGTGAGTTCCAGATTCACTAGAACTAGCACAAGATAATTTTATATAGAATTTCCCTTAGAGAAAAATTCTCTGAAACACTAATCATCAGAGTCTGTCTTAAATCAACATCCTCACCATGCCTATTTCTTACACGGTGCTTTAGTTTTATAGAACTAAAGCTTCCTCCCTGATTAATTTCTGTTAAAAAAAAAAAAAAAAAAAAAGTGCTATGTTTATACCACAAGTGATCACTGTAATCAGCTCTACAATTTTATTTCCAGAAATGTTACATAATATCAAATTATGCTTATTCTGAGTTAGAAATGTAGGTCTGAGAGGAAGTCAACACTGTAATTTGACACAGAGATACCAAACTGTCCTGAAGACTGCAAAAGATCTACCATCACAGCAGAAAGCTCACTGCAGGTTAATATATCCTGCTGAGAGGAGATGTTTCTAGTGTTGTCTAACTCACTACACTTGCTTTGCTTTCTGTATACCTTTGCTCTGAAAAAGTGGATTTTTCCTTATTCAGTATGCATAGAGCTTTGTAGTCAGTTAAAACTGAAACAACAAAAGAAATCTAAGGGTGAAATAATTTGGATCCCTAGTCTTATCATTACCATAAAGTTGCTGGTCAACATTTCCACTGAGATCTAAAGGTAGTAAAAAGTAAAAACAACAATTATTTTGCCTTCATGACTGAATGTTTGCCAATTTAAGCAGAAAACTAGTATTCATAAAAAGGGAGCCATTTATCATTATTACAGCAACACATTATTTTGTGTTATACCCATCACTGATGTGACTCCATTGATTCAAGAATAATTTTTTCCAGTGAAGCTTAGGAAAAAACTACATGTTTTCAGTCCTACACTTTAGTATAAATACTTGTGTATCTCATACCATCTATACTCAGAGAAAAGAACCTTTCGAATGCTGCCCACTCTACTTTCTCAAACACAGTGTAAACAGAGAAGCATGGGAAATTCAGCATCAGAAAATGGTGTGCCATCTCAGTGTCAGAATCACTTTTTATTGTGTTGTTTCTGAAAAACTTGAATGGAGTGAAGAGCTGAAAAGACCACTATAGCCTGCCAGTGTAAAAGAGGACCAGAAAATAAAATGTATTTTCTGCTGTTATCAGTCATTTTTTTTTGCCTGGTTCTTGCTAGGCTTCAGAGCGAAGAAGAAGAAAGGTGAATCTAACGGCCTTGTCTACATCTTCGTTACTCTTTGATATACTCTTCAGGAAAAGCTGGGGTATGTAGTGACTGAAATGTGCTGTTCACTGTATTTGTAGAGTGGATGCAATGTGTAGCCACTGGCTAAGTAATTTGTGAAAATGTCACTTCAATAGACTTTGACAAGATTGCAAAGGACTATTTATTTATTCTTAAGGAGTACTTGCAAAGTCTAACTTCTAGGTTTAAGTTAGGTAGCTTTCCATTCCTCCTGTTTAGTCAAAGGAAAAAACAAGGTTCCACTTGTATGGAGCTGAATTAGTTAGTTTCCAGCTTTGGCTGACCCTTAGAGAAGCCTTTTTCTCTGCTGACTGAAGAGGGAAACTGAAGCTACTCATCTGCTAAGACAGAGCTCTGATGGATGAGTGGTGAGATCTTGCCTTAGAACGGTACATCCACATCTCTATCTTGCTCTTACTTGATCAACTCCTGACCTGCTCATTAATCAGTTTCTGAACCTCTCAGCTTCTTACAGTAAGATATCACTGATACCACTTTTCTTTAAGATATCCTGTTATGAACTACAGATGTTGATTGACTGAGAATGGCTTAACTCACATGAGTAGCCAGCCTCCATCTGTGCTCTACCCTTGCTGCAGGGACATCTGAAATAGACATTAATCAAACCCTGAGTAACGAGAGCTTACCGTGCAATTTTCTGCAGGAAAAAAAACTAACTTAATTTAGCCTGCAATCAGGAGGTGATTGACAAATAGCTCAGAATTCTGTGTAGCAGCAGGAAAGGGTAGCACCTTCATAAGTTGTCTCAAGTGACACTATCCTTGCTTGCCAACAAAGCCTTTGGCTACCTAAGACAGATGCCTAACACTGGAGAGTGCAAAGAGCTTCTTTAACAGCCATCTAATCACTTATTTTCCTACTGAGATTTCATGCACATGCATGGTCAGTTCATGTCATGATGAACATTTGTTCTACAGGAGCAGCACTGAGATCTTTGATTTCTTATGCAGAGGTTATGAAAGAGCTATGAGACAGCTACGACAAACAGAAGTCATGTCACGGCTAGAAGACTGCACACTATTAAAACCTTGTGCTTTGTATGCCTTCATTAGGTACTTTTAAGCTAAACATTCAATATGACAAACACACATTTGCATACTCAATAAATAATTTGGAAGTTTGTGATGAATTCCAGTAAATAACATTTTAATTTGTATGGGGTTTTTAATATCACCCAAAAGGCCACAATGGCAGAAAATCAAAGTTTTGCACTTGATGACCTAGCCTCAGAATCAAACTTCAAAACTTCATTATCCTTGTTGTCTCAGGATAAAATTATTTTTCAAAGCAGTGCTTCAATCAAACAAAAAGTAATGGAAAAATATATTAATATGATTAAACAACTAAAATATAAAGAGGGAGAATAATATAAATGTATATTCTGACCTTAGTAGGTTTTGTAGTATCTGTACATGAGGAAGATTGTACATAAACAATGCAGTTGTTTATGAACAAATTACTATGAGTTGTTAATTTAAAGTCAGAAACTTGGAAGTCAGCATTTGGACTTAATTTTTTAACAATGTAATTTAAATGGATTCCATTATGTTTTGTACTCAGGCATCACTGAGATATGTTGCTCATGTAGCTTTTTCTGTTTCTGTCAAATATTGAAGTCATTCAAAGACCCATTGTGCTGTGATTGATGGGCACATATATATGCACATACATATGCCCATCTTGTAACGACAGAAGCAGAGACTGGACTATATTGAAGAGAGAATTTAGAGATGACAGCATGTTTATTGGTCTGATATCAGGAATCAGTCCTGCGATGAAGAGTCTAGGAAAATATATGTCTATAAAAAAAAAAAAAGAAAAAAAAAAAAAAAAAAAAAAAAAGAAAAAAAAGGGCCTGTGCTGCAAGGATGTGATGAGATTCATCTTAATTTATTCACTCCTCTCAAGCTAGGCTCATCATCGATTCATCTTTCCTATGCCTTAGACATCTAACGTAATTTGCATAAACTGTTCGTGGATGATGCCTGCTTCTTTTCTTTACTGTGGAAATAATCTAGATGACTAGTTAAATTTGAGGACTAACTTTTCCTGTGGTTAAAACTAGATGATCTAAATCCCACTTTTTGTGTTACTTTTGATCTGAGGAATTTTGCCTCTAACTGGACCTCAGTCATTTACAAGTAATTTTTGATACAATAAAAGCTATTGAAAAGTAAATAAAAAACACAAAAATAAAGGAGAATGAAAGGAAGCTATCACCTGTCTTAGTCCAGTGAAACTACCTTATTTTTTCCATGTTTTGATTTTGTGTTTCACTTTCCTGAATTTCTGAATTGTCTAACTTTGTGTCTTTTCCTCCTCCCTACATAGTAAGTTAGAGTTCAGAAGCAAAGCATGATATTGAAAATATTGTGTATGCTATCCTGAAGAAAAGATACAAACTAAATCCACTAATACTTTTGTTTTATTGTTTTAATTTTAACTAGACCAAAGCATTAAATGCCAAAATTAACAGCTCTTTCTGAAATGACATTTTCAAGCTGTCGTTTCTTTATCACAGCAGAAGAGTGTTGTGGACTCATCTCGACTTCCAGTGCTGGATCCAGGCTTACTTAAGAATGCCTGATTTTCTTGGTGAACTGCCAACATTTTACCCTAACATCTGGGTGATATTCAGAAAACCGTATTTACTGTCAATAAAATTTCTAGAAAATGAAGGAAAGACAAGATCTGTTGAAGGCTCCTAGAAATACAATATTTTGCAGGCATAGAAGCAACCCTGATCTCATGAAGAAAATGGCCAGTGTTGTGTTCATGTTAATGTCAGAGCACCCGGCAACACATATTACCATGGGTGAATAGCAAGGCAGAGCTAAAATTTCTGGAATCCCTTTTCTCCCAAGTCCTCCAGTAGCTTTCTGTCTCTGTCAGTCCAATAAATATATAATTGCCTAAAGGAGATACAATACAATCAAGCCTACAAGTGAGCAAGTCAGTATGAAACGTCCAGAAACAAATTGGAGGTGGAGATTAAATCACTTGTGAAGGCTGCAGAACAGCCTGCTGCAAAATTCCTTCTGAATGGCTTTATGATGGAACTTCATAAATGCACGTAAAGAATTATATGTGAAAAGTCTGTCACTCTCCTGGATCTGGTGCTTACCTCAGTTCTTGTGTCATAAACATTGGAAGATGTACATTTGGGTCTATCTCTAGAAGGGATATGGTCAATTGTTTTGTTGGGGTTTTTTTTACATTTGGACTCGATGAGCTTAACAGTCTTTTCTGAGCTAAGTGACTCTATAATTCTGTGATTTTACATTACTTCAGGAGGTGAGGCAATGACTGCTGCCTACTCTAGCTATGCCAGGCTCAAAGAGAGGTGGATGTGCTGCTCCTCTCACTGCTAAGTGAAGAGTCTGGGCCTTGAGGACCTGAAGGACCCCCCAGCCCTAGCAATTTTGGCTCTCAGACTGCCACATCTGAACAGCTCTCTCCCATCCCTCTGTGGCAGCCAAAGGACAGTCTGACTCTCCAGGGTTTGCTAATTTGATCTTCATCCTTGCAGTGGTAAAATTTAACTTTGCCTACACTACTAAGAAGCCTTGAACTGACTTTTCTATTTAAGAAGCATTGAAAATGTTTCTAAAATACTATTTGTGGATCATCTGTTATCCCAGGTTAGACTCAACAATTACCTCCCTTTTTCTACTTTTAGAGTGAATTACAGAATGTAATTTATTGTTTCAGATGTATCTATATACTGGGTCTGGCTGTGATAGAGTTAACTCTCCTTGTAGCAGCCCATAATAATAAATAATAAACTAATAATAAACTGCCTTTATCTCTGCTCCTGAATTTTTCCATCGTATTTTCTTTCCCTGTCCTGATGAGAAGGGAGAGTGAGAGAGTCACTGCATAGGGGTCTGGCAACCAGCCACGGTCAACCTCCCACATCCTAGAGTTTGGTAACAATAGAAAACTTTCAAGTGAGTTAGAGCTGTTCCACATGACATACTCATCAAAGACTCAATGCATATCTTTATTTCTTGCCTGCTGTTATTTTAACTGTGGGTAGAAATCATATAAGTTGTTTTTCTGGCTTATGATTACTGGAAAACTTGCAGGTAGTTAATAAAACTTTATGATTATGGAAAACCTGTACTGCATGTTTGCTGATAAAAGCATAAGTTGATGTCCATTCAGTAATTCAGAGATGATCAATAAAAATAGCCATTCACAATGGAAAGAAGATAAATAAGCAGAGGTGTCACTTAGCTATTAAATCCCAGAAGACCAATATTTTCTACCGTCTACGCTGTGATGAGTAATATTTGTCTGAATAGTTTATAGTAAAAATGAAAATGGATTTTCCTTTGGACAATTTACTTGGGTTTTATTATTTTTATTGGACATATGGTTTATATTTGATCATTTATTTTGTTTACATTTTAGAAGATAGATCATTATTCTGTATTTAACGACATAGATCATTTTACAAAGTCAGATAATATTAACCAAATTTTAAACCTGCACAACTAATGAAGTGCTTTTCAGTATATAAAAAAGTTTGCTTAAAATCCACAAACACTCATGAGCAGATCTGCAAAGGAGGTGGGAGCTCATGGCCAAAACTGGGAAACTGAAAATTTCTGTTTAACTGATGTGTAGCCCTGAAAGTATCCAAAATACAGAAACTCCTCTTGCCCGTTCTCCTCTCCCCCTTCCCAATTAAGAAGCATTCAGTTTGCAAATTAATATTTGGGCACTTAGCTCAGGAAGACAGGAGATTTTGTTCTTATGCATAGCACAGTATATCAAAAGTAACCCATTACATGTCACCATCAACTTTATATTATGACAGAGCTATTGTGTATGTTAGACAGTTCATAATTACACTTTATTTAAAACCTTTGCTATTTTCTTTCTTTGGCTAGACAACAGGAGGATTTCTATTGCAGTTATGGTAGGCGAATTGTAGATGTGAGGGATAATGCACTAAAATGGAGACATGATGCTAACATGGAGGAAACATTACCTTTAATTCATCTCTGAATTTCCAGCACTGACTTAAACTGGAAATGGCTAGGGTCTCTCTGCAATCTGCTTTTCCAAGTCAATAGTTTGGAATAGGTTGTTTTAAAGTGTAAGGCTGCAAAAGAAAACATAAGGTAAAACTAAATATTTTTGATAGTGGTTTGCACAGTAAACTGCATGTACCACCTGTTGACACTGATTTTCAGTTGTTTGCAGTTCATACAATCATGGTTAATTAGTTGTATGAATTATTAATTTAGTACTCAGTACAAATTACTAAAAACATCTTTATATTAATTCATACTTTTTTAGTTCACATTTTCTTAATATGAATTCATGTTAATTTCATGTTCTCAAATTTGAGACTTTACAGGCCACATTTGTTCCATGTCTTCTGCTTTTATTTTGCTAACTGGAGAGTAAAATCTCATGGTGATCAAAACTGGTTTCAAAAGAGATCAAAATAATTGTGTAAGAAAATAAACCAAAAAGTCTCCAGAAAAAAAAAATATTTTTTCAATACATACAAGGTACACAGTTCCATTGAAATCAGAGTACAAATTGTGTTATTTCTAGCAATATGTGACCAAACTTAAAGTTGCTCTGAAAATATGTGCATACACATGAGTAAAATGTGATCCAATTTGAGTAATGAAGTGTATTTCTGATCTGAGGCTGTTGGAGCAGTCCAGTATGAAGCAGTAGCACAATCTGGTCTCCTAATAATAGCCAATATGCTCATCTAGTGATAACTTAGAGCAAAAGGATCAGTGAGTGTTTCAGAGACTCTGTGGCACGGTTCTGTGAGAATTTGTCACATGACTCCTACTGACACTGGTGGCATTTGTCAAGTTGGGATTTGCAAGGTGAGGATGTCTGACAGTACATTTATTTATCTCAAAATCCAAACAAATTTTACTGACTCTTTCCAAAGCATTGTAAAACTTTATATAAAGAAGGAAGCACTTGGCAATTATGCTAATTCCCTTCTTTCAAACAGCTTTCTAAATTATTTCTTAGGGAACATGATCTTGCAGCAAAAGAAAGTGCCATTGATTTTCTTATTCTCAGAAACACCTTTGGAAAGAAACCATAAACAAGCACCTGAAAAAAACCTGCAACCATTATTTGGTGTATCTAGCCTGTAAATAAGAGGACTTTTTGGCCTAAATGTCATGACTGACCTTCATTAAAAAAAATGTTATGCCTTACATGACAATGATTTATTTTATTCTAGTACAGAAAGGGTCATATAAGAACACAACTTCCAGACTTCAGATTAATAAAGAGAAACAATTTCTCTTTTTATCCAATAGCATTTTAAAATATAGGAAAAATAGAACTATGCACTTGCAAAGTGGATGTCTGAAACCTGGGGCTGGGTAAAGTTTGGAAGTACAAAGGTAGTTTTGAGTTGAATATCCACAGAGTATATATTAGTCTTGATTCAGACTGGTAAAAAATTAGTATTGATTTGTTAGTGAGATCATATGAATTTATTAGACGGTACAACTTGGTATTATTTCCTAACAAGGCTGATAGAAAAAAGTGAGAATAACAGTTATACTACAATGTTAACAATTTGTGACAGATTTTGTTATAAAGATAACCTCTTTTACTAAGCACAAGTAGGATATTCAGGGATTATATTTTGTCAGTTCCTTTGCAACATTCAGGCCAATCTGTTTGGTTCACAACATACACACAGATCTTGTTGGCATTCAACAAATACAGAAATTGAAACAGCAAATTATTCCATGTGCAGAATATGAGTTACAGAATAGCCTTTTCTTCTAGAATGGTTGTCTTCTAATTGTTTCCCAATTCCAACATTTAGACCTAAATATAAGTGACAAAACCAGCTTTTCATGCTGTATGCCAGTTTTCACTTCTATACGAAGCATTTTTCCTATTTGCAGCATGTTGAATTTACACGGGAGTCTCCATCCAGGAAAAATAATTTTTACCTATTCCATCATATATATGCAATAAAGAGTACATCAAACCAATGTAAACACAGAGATTACTTTGTCAGAATTTCTTTTATTTAATGTCTTGTGTAGAAAGTTCCATATTTCAATAATCTACTAGCTTATATTTCATTACCATTTTCACCCAAGTCTCATAGAGTTTTGTGCCAGAAGGGATCATAGCGATAACTAAAATGGAATGTCTTACATAGCACTTAGGAGTACTTCCACAAGAATTCCTGTAATAGGACTATCATTCTTCCATGATTGTAATCTCTAGATATTTTATCATAGCTTTGTGGATATTTAGTGCTTTTCACTGAAAGTTTCACATCTCAGAAATACATCATTATATACAAATTTCAACTTCATTTTAAGGAACTGAGCCTGAAGGATTCCAAATTCACAAAGGTTGATTTTCTTGGATATTATTTTTTAGATACTGAATTTCAGAAGTATGTTATTATTCTTAGTAAAGGTGATGTTAAATCCACCTTCTTTCCCAGTGTGTCTCTCTGTGCTAGAAATTCTAACAACAAATGCATAATTTTGCTTGATTTTTTTTTAGCATGACTTGCATCCTCTGTGTTATAGATGCTTTTTTGGCAGAGAGTTGACAAACCTTGCAAAGACCATGGCTCCTTTTATGTTTTCTCTTTTATCTACTCTGGTAAGCATGTCTTTTCCCAGCCAGCTGGCCAGGGAGGCTCTCATGCACACAGCTGTAGTCTAGTCAGGCTGCAGGCCTGCCGGTGGAAATGTCTCTTGCTCACCGACACGCACAGGTCATGGTTCATTTGTGCCTCACTTGGGTGCTACATGTACCTTTGCAACATTTGTCTGCTTCATTCTTGCTATGTGATCATGTTAATTCTTGTTACGGATTACTGTTGTAGTTTGACCCTGGCTGGCAGCCAAAACATCACAACAACTGCTCTCTCACCCTCCTCCCTCCTGGGGATGGGAGAGAGAATTGAAGGGGTAAAGGGAAAAGAGACTCATGGGTGGAGATAAGAACAATTTAATAATTAAATACAATAATATTGGAAATAATAATAATGATAATAATAATGGTAATATATGCAAATATCCAAATGAGTAATACACAGTGATACTGCTCACCACCCCATAACCAAGGCTCAGCGTGTTCCTGGCTAATGATACCAGAGCAGGGAGAGTTTTGAAACCGCAGTCCTGGAATGGAGATAAGAGCCCGAGTGTCCAGGAGACAGAGACAACCCTGAGAGAGGGGTGACCCAGAGGGAGACAACCCAGAGCAAGAGAGAGCACTTCTGGACAGAGTCTCACCTATATGCTGGGCGTGACGTGCATGATATGGAATAGACCATTGTCCGATTTGGGTCTCAATCCTAAACCCAAGATCAAATCCTGGGCTAGTATTTGGGGCTGTGCTCCCTCCGAGCTTCTCCCGCACAGCAGAGATGCTGAAAAGTCCTTGACTGTCCTGGCAGCAACTATAAACTTCAGTATGTTACCAGCCTTCTTCCCAGCACAAATCCAGAACATAATCTCACACTAGCTACTCTGAAGAAAGTTAACTATCTCAGCTGAAACCAGGGCAGTTACTTCTAACTTTTTTTTAAAGTTTTTGAGCAGCACTGTTTAACATCTCCACCTGCAGCATGAAGATACCTTGCCTAGTCCCTGTAGGTATAGTCTGTCAGTCTTCTCCTCCCTCAGCTCTGTCCTTTTGCCCTTTCCCAGTGCTTTGTTTAGCTTGATGCATACTAAACCTCTTGAGGGCCATTTGTTGCCCCTTAGGATGTGAGGAATTCGAGCACTGGGTGAGAGAACAGTCTGTGAGTAGATGTAGTCACAGCAGAGCTGTGAGTGTGGTGTGCCAGGTGGGACCTCAGGGTCAACCAGCAAGGCACACAGTGCGCAAACAGAGGAGCAAGACAGGAGGTAACTCAAAGTGACAGAAGAGACCCCTGATACTTCCATCAGGAGGCAGTCACTTCTCAACTGTCACTTCATAATTGTGACCCTCTTCTTGTTTTTCATATAGCACTTTTGATACCACTTTCTGAAGTCTGGAAGAAAAAAACAAAATCACTTGGAAGTACTTGAGACTTCATATGGTTGGTATGTCAGATTCAAACTGTACTTCAGAAGGCAATCAGAAACTTTACAGTGATCATTGCAAAAAATAAATTAGAAAGGACCAATTCTAGGAGTCTGACAGACTTAAGTCTGAGCTAGAGGATAGCTTTAGCCAACCGAGGATTTTGACTGGATTTCCTTTATACTAGTTTTGCTATTTTATACTGTAATGTAAAGACAATCATGACAGAATTGAGAGGCAAAACACTTATTTTTTTTAAATGTCTTTCAGTAACAAAACCGTTTTTCAGCTTGGAGCATCTGTCAATAGATGCAGGCAATTAATTTACCAACTCTTTCCTGTCTTTTGTCTCTGGAAATTTACAACCTGAAGCTGTATATTATTCAGCCATTCAATGGACTTAGACATAATTTGAAGCCCAGTTAAGACAGAAAAATGAGGACACAAGAGTTGAAAAAGTGTCTGTCACATTTTCATAAATAAACTCCAAAATGAAGATCCATTGAAGACATCTATAAATTTCCCAGGCTTATGGATTTTTCTTAAAATCATGTCAGAAGTAGAGAAAGTACTTTTGTACATCATTGTAAATTACTAGAATTATACAAATTTCTGGACAAGGCAGAGTTACGCAGGAAAGCTAAAAGGAATATTAAGCATGGTTACTTTACGTTGTTATAATTTTAACCTCTCTGTTCACACTGAATGCAATCAGATGGTTCTGTCTGTTCTCAGCAATTTTCTAGGGGTTATGTATAAAATTTATTGGGATAGCTTGCCATAAAAAAAAACTATTTATTTTCAGGTTAAAAAGCAATATATTTGTGCCTGAAACTGGAATTTGCAGTACCTTACATTGCACTTAGGAAACATTGTATTGAGTGCTTCTGTATGGTGATATTATTTCTTGCAAATGTATAAAAGCATCAATTTTTTCCAAGCACTAAAATTGGAAAGTTTTTTTTTTTAATTATTATTTCTGATTAGTAGAATAATGAACATCCTTAACCTGTTTTTTTTTGAAGTATCTGACAGGTAATTCTAGCAACAAATTTGAACCTGTCATTGTACCAATCTTTATATAAATTTCTTTCTTTTGAGAGTAGTTTGTCCAAAGAGTGAAAAATATTTTTTCCTGAAAATGAATCTGGTCTTCTGTGAAAGAAATGTATTCATTGTATCTGAATGATATAGCAACTTAGATTGTAGTTCAGAAATATATGACTCCTGTAAGATTGAATTTAGCTGGGACTTCAGGTCCCATGGGATATAAGAGTAGAAAACACTCCTTGTCTAACAGTATAAGAACTAGGGAACATCAAATGACATCATCACTGAACAGGCTGAAACAAGTAAACAAGAAATGTATTTTTACCTGAATACGTACACTGTGGAAAGTCTACCAAGCAGTATTCTGGATGTCAAAGTGCAAATCAGTTCCCAAAGCAATAAGAAAAGCTCATAGAAGAGAAATGCATCAGGACTTCAGCAAACAAAACTGTCTCTGGCTCCAGTAATCCCTAGATGGTCTGCTGAAAGCTAGGAGGATAGAGCAGGAAAAATATAGAATAAGCCACATCCTATTGTCAAAGACAGACCATTCAGCAAACAGACCCTCAGTCTGGTCCAGTATGCTTTTCCTATTTTCTTGCATATTATGTAGGCCTCCAAAACCTAGCAAGTCTCCTATTCACACATTTGATCTGGCTCTGCAGATTTATTCGCAGCAGTGTATTTCATTCCCACAGTGGGGCAGCAGATAAGATGAAGGGTCTCTAAATTGTTGACAAGTTAGTGAAACATTTATTATCATTTACTTAGAAAAGAGTCCAAAGGAATAGCATAGCCATGAGAAAAGCTACTCTTGAAAGAAAACCTGGCTACCATCACCCACACTGAGGATCTTAAGCCTTCTGTCATTACAGTAACCAGAGACACAATTTATAAAGTACCAAAGTGGCTAGTAGACTCAGAATAAGCCCTTTATGTACTAAAAATTCTCTAATCAAGACAAAAGTAGTGAAGAAAATTTATACACTGAAAGCACTATTTAGATTGTCTACTTCACATGTGGGCACACCTTCTGGCACCATGTTCTCTGAGAGATACCTTTTTCCATAAATAAGACAGACTGCCAGGATATTCTGGTGCTCTACGCTGCAGTAAGTTCTTTCTGTCTTTCTGAATCTACGTACTCCATTATTTCTTGTGCATGTGTTTAAGTTTGGCTCTAAAAAAAATTTCATTTCCAATTTCTGCTCCAATGTTACAATGGCTTTTGCAGGCTGGAACTGACATTGCATAAGTTAATTTGTAAAATTAACTAAGCTTAGTTTATTTTTTGAAATAATTATTATTTTATTTTCCCCATAGAATTTCCATCATCCAATGTTATTTTGTTATTTGCTTAAACTTACTGCTGAAAATTCATTATGTTAGTATTTATTTTACATTAGTTAATATAGTGTTTCAGCCTTAATATTTAAATTTTAAGTAGTTTAATATAATTTTTATTTTGAAGTGAGTGGTCATTTGCAAAGTCACAGGTTAATTGACATAGGGGTACAGAACCGTCAAGGACTTTTCAACTTCTCTGCTGTGCCAGTGTGCAGGTGCGGGAGAAGCTTGGAGGGAGCACAGCACCAGTTACTAGTCCAGGATTTGATCTTGCGTTTAGGATTGAGACCCAAATCGGACAATGGTCTATTCCATATCATGCACGTCATGCCCAGTTTATAGGTGAGACTCTGTCCAGAAGTGCTCTCTCTTGCTCTGGATTGTCTCCCTCTGGGTCACCCCTCTCTCAGGGTTGTCTCTGTCTCCTGGACACTCGGGCTCTTATCTCCATTCCAGGACTGTGGTTTCAAAACTCTCCCTGCTCCGGTATCATTAGCCAGGAACA